>NW_028277112.1:3308461-3609230 GCF_059951505.1 Python bivittatus | reverse complement strand
CTTGTGCTCAGCCTGAGAACTTCACTTTGAAGGAAGAGGAAGAACTTTGTGAGCTGCAGTCTGGTCAAGATGAGATTCACTGATCTGTCCATGGAAAAGTTCTGGATTTCTGTGGAAGAAGAGTATCCTGCCATTCATAGGAAGGCACTGAACATTTTGCTGCAGTTTTCAACTTCTTACATGCGTGAGCAAGCTTTTTCTTATTTAACAAGCACCAAGAGCAAGACAGAAATCGTCTTATTTCAGTTGAAGATGAAATCTGTGTGTGCTTATCTCAGGTTTGGCCCAGAATTGAGTATTTATGCACCAAAAAACAAACACAGGTTTCACATGAAAGAGGTAAGTTTCATTCTTTAATTTTAGTTTAAGAATGCTGTTAATGCACACATACAGACCTACATATGAAACGAATATAATCAATTTGTAACTTCTGGCCTATATTTGAGCCTGAATGTGCAAGGGTTCCCTGAGGCCTGAAAAATATTTCAAGGGTTCCTCCAGGGTCAAAAGGTTGAGAAAGGCTACTTTAGATAGTCAGATAGGCCAAATTATGTGGCAGTTCTGTTCCATGTTTTCTTATAAGTAAGTTCAATTTTTGTCAAGCATATAGCTGGAAAGTTACGAGAAATGGGAAAAGGGGAAGACAAGTGATGAGGTGAATCAATGGGATCAAGGAGATCAGGGAGTGACCTTGGAAGACCTACTGTATGCATTATCACCAGGATACGTTGCGATGATTTTACAGCCCCATTTTCTGCCCAGAGGGAAGATAATGCATATATGTAAGGGAAATCTTTTTCTATTTTATAGCATTATAGAAAGGATCATTTTTATTAAATATTTAATATTTCTGGATATTGCAAACAGTCTCTAATAGGTTAGTAAAAATTTAATGTTTCTTGACTTGCATCTTAGTTGCAAATTTTATTTCAATGTTTATACAATAAATATTATTTAGTAAGTTATGAAATTTACTTACTGTTTACTCACTGCTGCTGCGTAAGCTCCACTGGCTTCCAGTTTTTTCTGGGTGCAGTTCAAGGTTCCGGTTATCATCTTTAAAACCCTAAATGGCATGGGACCAGGTTACTTGCAGGAGCACCTCTCCCTGAGGGTATCTGCCTGTCCTACCAGGTCAGATAGGGTGAGTGTGCTCCAGGTCCCTTTTCATAAATGCTGTCATCTAGCAGGACTTAGGAAGTACACTTTATCTGTAGCTGCCCCTGCCCTGTGAACACCCTTCCCCCAGAGATCCAGCAGGCCTCCACCCTTCTTGCCTTCTGGAATGCCTTGAAGAGCTGGCTTTTCCCACAAACATTGGGGTAGGTTGAGGCTGGAGTCCAGCAAGATGGTATGTAAATAGGTGGGAGAATTTTGCCCCATGAGTTTTTATTGTGTTTGGGTTTTTTGCTGTTTTTATTGTCTTGTGAGCTGCCTTGGGTTATGGTTACAATATGGGCGATAATATAAGTTGAATGAATGAATGAATGAATGAATGAATGAATGAATGAATGAGAAGGTGTCTGAATAAATAGTCACTCTAACGTGCTTGGGTGGAGTGAGCCTGTTTCTCCCATCCAACCCCTGACAGCTTTTAAGCATGGTTCAGGATTTCTACCACATCTGACATTTGGCCCAGGATGGTGATACGCAATTTGGCATCATCTGAATATCAATGATACCTCACCCCAAACTGGCAGACAACTTTTCCCAGAAACCTTATATAGATGTTAAACAGGATGAGAACAGAGGAATGAATCCTGGATACACCATAAAGAAGCACCCATGGGTTAAACCTCTTCCTGCCTGCAGTTACCAACTAGATTTACTGGCCTGTAAGGAGTAGAACCACTCCTCCAGTCCTTGTAAGCAGGCTAGAAGGATACTGTGGTCAACAGTATCATAAACTTCCAAGAAGTCCAGAAAGATGAGGATGGTCACATTCCCTTCCATGTCATCCCTGCTAGTAACGAGTGTGGTTTAGCTCCTATACCCAGGCCTGAATCCTTACTCCTTTTTTGGGAGGAGCCAAAATGGCAATGAGGCAATAACTGCTGTAAAGAGCTCCTCCAAAAGATTATTTTTATCATCATTTTTCTTAATCTATTGTTTTAAATACCAGCTTATTTTATTTTACAATTACCCCTCGCCCATGCTTTTAGTGTGACAGCCTCGTGCTGCCCTACTGGAACTCTCAACATACAGAAAGAATAGAGAAAATTTCAGGACACCATCAATAGTCATGGGAAAAAGAAGGAAGAGACACCAGACACATTCTGCAACTCAGACTACATCCAAGCCCACAAAACAGCTGAAAGTCGACAGTTACCTAATAAGCAGGCAGCTACCTCCTGTAAGCAATCCAATCCCCTCTAATCCCTCTGATGGACATGATGCTCTATAGTGGGATCTACAAGCAGAGATTGAAGGCCAACAGCTTATAGATCTCTCCTCTTCTATGGAAGAAGATGCTCCCCCACCCTCTGAACATACTGCTCCAATCTGCTCAGCAGCTGTACAGCTTTTGCAGGATGAGGGTGGGAATATAAACCTGATAAACTTAAGGAATGAAAATATAACTGACTTTCTAACCAGACAAAGCCTGCTAACAGCACAAACGGTTCTCTCTATCTTTGAGCTGTTGTCCACAGTCAAAACCAAAGTGGACTCTTTAAAGGAGGTTTTTGTAAAGCTTACTGAAACCCAATCAAATGATAATATTGCTAAAGCACAGATCTCCTGTACAAAGTGTGCCATAAAAGCAGTTTGCAGGGAAATCATGGGCAACCTTACCCCTACACCAAGGAAGAGGGAAAGCAACGATAAGAGACAGTTGACCATTCATTTGGAGAAGAGTGAGAAACAAGTGCCTAGTGGTCATGTAACTAAGTCAGAAAGGCATTTAAATGGCAAATACTACCTACAGTCTAATCAAATCACCCTACAAATATCAAACAACAGAGTAAACAGAGGACAGTGGGGATCAGAAAGAGCAATTATCTTATCTTTAAGCCAGCTACTATGCTGCGAAAAGCAGTTGATTGATTTACAGGAGGCCGAATGGCTCCCACCCAGCAGAGGCCAAGAGTGAATTTTACTTACATTCAGGCCATCCACAATCTCCAGCATGCTGTTTAAAATGAGGCCCTTTTTGCATACTTTTAAAATGTTTCCAATATGCGTGTTTCTTTCAGAGGAACTCAGCCCACTCTTGAGCCAACCTGGCCCAGAGAGTGCTGTTACTTTAAAGAACAAAGGTGACCACTCGATTCCAGATAACCTCAAGAACATTTTACCAGCACTGCCCCCAAGAGATGACTGCCCAGGCAAACAGTCAGTACTACCTACAACAAGGCAGTGTACAGATGGCCTTCTGGAAGAAAACCTGACTAACTCTTTTAGTGCCTTGTTAGACTTGGAACAAGCTGACATTATTAAAAGACTGGACAATCTAAAAGTAACCTTAGTGGCAGCAACACATAAAATAGATAAACCTCTAATTGATTAGGTTTTACCAACTACCCAAAGCAACTGCAACTACTTTGAGAGAGGACTTGCTGACATCCCAACCCCCTCCTCTGACTTGTGGAATCTAGATATGCAAATCATCAATACAGAGTCCTCTGGAGCAGATCCAAACTCCTCTACATTGCCTCCTGTTAAAACAGCACAAAATTCAGAAACTTCAAAGAACAAAAAGCTGGATGCTGTCAGTCAACAAGAGGAGGGTCTCGACTGCTTAAAGCTGTGGGAATCACAATCAGAGCTAAGTGGTGGGCCACACCAGGAACATGAAATGGATACTTGCAGCTTAACACGTCCAATAACTGGCACATCCTCCAGGCAAACCTCTGTTTCAGGAGCCACAGGAAATCATGACAAAGGTAGCCCATGAAGCAGGAAGAACACCATCACCCAGGGCTGAGACAACCCCTTTGGTCAATGATATAGACATGGTACAACAATTTGCAAATGTTCATTATTCTATGTGCAAATCATTACAAAACTTATCTGATTCATTACAGCAGCAAGAGAGCAGCAAAGGTAGGCCAGATTTCAACCAGTGTGTCTTTCTAGATACTGAAGGAATTCTGGACCTCATTTCACCTGTAGAATGACTGCATGAGCCACATCATCCAACCACAGACCCCAACTTACCGCCAGCTACCCCTTCTGACAACAAACAAGGAAGTTCCATTCAGCTACTGACATGGAACAGAGTTGGATGGAAGAATAGAATGTCAGCTGGGGATCTGATGGAATTTCTCTCCAGTTTGACAGCACTCCAAGAGACATGGCTAACCACTGATGATGAAGTTGCTCACATACCAGGTTTTAGATCATGGTCTACACCAGCATGTAAATTCAAGACAAAAGGGCGGGCCTCAAGGGGATTATGTGTACTTGCCAAGGCAGAGTTAGGCTGGCAAGGGCAGGAACTGGTCCTCAGAGATGACCCCTTCTATCTCCTAGCTATTCAATTTAAATAAAAATCATTTGAAGTAGTGCTGTTAAATGTATATCTACCCTGAAATTCCTCTCCTGGCTTCTCCCCTGACATCTGGGTGCAATTAGAAAAAACAGTTTTAAAGATAAACATAAAACATCCTAAAGCCATTGTGATTCCATTGGGAGACTTCAACACTAGAGTGGGGGCTTCCTTGTACGATTATGGCCAGCTGGGCATCATACCTGAAGACTATCAAATGGCTCACCCTAGTACTCCAAAGACTCTAAAAGCAACATGCCAGGCTCTGAATTGATCTCCTTCAACTATACATGCAATCTCCATATCCTAGGAGGCAAGGACATTTGCTTTATATATCCCTTCACCTTCCATGCTGGGAATGCAAGCAGTATCCTGGATTGCATATGTGTCTCAACAGACAAAATTGACTTATTCTCAGACATTCAAGTTTACGTGAGGGAAGACAGCAACCATCAACCGATTGCAGTTAACTTTTATGGCAGTTCTGATTTAAGACAACCTGTACCACATGACAAGAGGCTACTCGCTAACCTTGAAGTGAGGCAAACTAGGAGGCTCAAATGGTCTAAGGTGGACACCAAGGCAATTGCCAGTTTTATGAACTCTGAGAGGGCCCAGTCCTGGGTGAAAAAAGTTGTTATATCTACTCAAGACCCAAACAAAACATTTACCAGGTATGCCAATTTGTGTTGTATGTTAAGAAACTTTTTAATAGAAAAATTGCCAGCTAGGAACTGACAGCACACAAGATCTAATTGGTTCGACCGTGATTGGTCTTGCTCAAGAAAGATCCTAAAAGCAGCTGTGTGTTTTGTCCAAAGAAACCCCACACCAAACAATCATGCCAAGATGTTAAAGCTCAGACATAATTACAATAAACTAATAGCTACCAAGAAGGTTCAACACACAGCTACAGTTTGATCTGAGCTAGAAAAGTCAGCAAAAGGGATCAACTCAGTTATATTTTGGAATATCATATCTGGCATGCTGAAGGAGTGTAAGCTTCCACTTGTTATCCCTATCCCAGCTACAGTTTGGGAGGACTTTTATGCTAACTTATTTGCCAATTCCAAACAAGAACGTCCAGATATGATGACTACTGAGTTTCTGACCCTTGATAATCTCCCTCCTTGGCCACCACTGTCAGTGACAGAAATTAAATACATTATTCAGTCACTGAAACCCAATAAGTCACCTGGTAAAGACTTCCTACCCCCAGAACGTTTCAGGTCACACACTGACTCCACTGCTGGCAGGGCTGTTTACATATATAGACAACACTGGCCATATTCCAGCAGGTTGGGAACTCTGGATCATTGTTCCCATACATAAAAAGGAGATAAGGAAGACCCAAAAAGTACAGCCCCATAAACCTCATTGATATAACAGCTAAGATGTATGCAAAACATCTCTTGAGAAAAATAGAGGATTGGGCAATTGAGAAGAATATACTAGTGGGTTCAGACCTGGGTTCAGACCTGCGTACTCTACAATAGACAATTGCTTTGTATTACACCATCTTATCACCAAATATACAATAGATGGTAAACATGTGTTTACATCTTTCTTAGATCTTAGTGCAGCATTTGACTCCATAAACAGAGATAACTTATGGAAGAAGCTTGCTAAGTTAAATATGGAACCTAGACTTTTATACCTGGTAAAGCCCTCTGTACAAATACTGTACATGCCTGAAAGTCTGTACTGGAGTCAATGGCTCTCTTACACAGAGCATACCCACTTACAAAGGTGTAAGACAAGGATGCATTCTGGCCCCAATGTTGTTTAATCTTTATGTCAATGACATTCCAGGATTTCTCTGTTCTATGGATGTTCACATGCCAAAGATCCTGAACAAACACATCAACATCCTTTTGTATGCAGATGACATGGTTTTGATGGCACATTCTCAAGTAGGCCTGTGAAGATTGATGGGGAAATTTGGTGCCTACCGCGCTTCCAACTTTCTGAATATTAACAAGTCTAAATCCAAAGTGGTGGTTTTTGGAAAAAGACGGCCCAAATACAATTCTACTCCTTTGTCCTGTGATTGACCTGCATTTTTCAATTAATACCTTGAAGAGAGGCTGCTTAGACAAGCTAGCTTTTCCTATCTACTCTTGCAAGTTGTGAGATAAACTTTTTGCTCTAACTACAATCAGATAATTATTTTCCTCTTTTGACATAGCAGGCGCCCAGTGCCTGCTAGACACTTATTCCTCATTAATTAATAAATGAGGAATAAGTAAACTTTCTCTAAAAGGTTTGTTGCCATCCTGGCGTCTTCCTTGGTGCTCTTGTTCTTTGGTATCTGTCCTACAAATCCTAAATTAAGCACTGATGCACAAATTAGTGGCAACACCCTTCTTCCAGGGTTCTCTCTACTTGATGCCCACCACTGTCTGCACAGCCTGCCCCACAAAGGGGAGATTGGATGTAGGAAAATAGTTGTTACAGTGGATCCAAGGCAAATGTGAGGGAATGTACAGTATCTACGAGGAGGACAGTGATGTGGGAGATCAAGGCTATCAGGAAAGAGGGGCGGCATTCCAGCAGGGGAAAGGAGGCAAAAGACAACCCAGTCCAAAGGGGGAATGTGAGAAGAGTAAGAGATTCAGGATAGCCACTCCCTAGAATCTCACAGGATATATCCACTAGTTGCTGTAGTATAGATTTAGTTTGGCAAGATTCTGTCTATAAGGTGTAAGCAAATAAAGGAACTGTACTCGACTGGACTGAACTTTCATCGTTCTTGGGCTGGGTCTGACAGCAGGCCTCTTGAGGACAGGGTGGACTGGCACCTCTGTGAAGGCTGTTTGCATTTCCCCTCCTGCAAAGAGGCACTAACAATTGGTTTGAACCACTTCCTTTCCCCTTTAGTTAGCTTTAACTAACCAGGAAGGGCAAGGATCAAGAATTCAAGTACTGTAGTAATTCAGAAGGAACCTTGTCCATTTCCTCAGTTTTCAATTCCTCAAAAACCTTTGATGTAACATGGTAAGATGCTAATACCTCTGTCATTACATCCTGAAATTTGACTCAGGATAATCCTAAATAGAATTTGGCATATTTAAGCACTTCTTTTAAAGCTTAACTGTACATAGGATAGGGCTATCTGTTTCCCATTATATCTGACACACTCCACAAAATAGCAATGCACAAAAGGAACAGAAATCAAGAGTTTGACAATAGGATAGATCCATTTATTTGTTTATTATGCGGTGCAATTTTAATGTGACCTGTCTCTACTAGCATTCTTACTCAGAGGATCATAATGTACAAGATTTTGCTGCTTTATTAGAGTACTATAATCCATTTGTTTAAGATCAGACAATTACAAAGATGACAAAAATACCTGCAGAACAACTAACCAGCCCATTTTTTACGGGGTGCAATGGTGTACATCTTGGAAATAACCTAAGAGTTTGTTGACAAGTTTGAAGAATCCAAAATAACTAGACATTTTCTCACAGCTGTTTTTTGTTTATTCTTTCTCTCTTGATTCATTCTTGACCACATTACCCAAATATAAAATGTCATCACATATGACCCAGGGGTTTTTTTTGTGCCTTTGAGTCAGTGTTGATTCCTGGAGACTGCCTGGGCAAGTCCCTGCAGATTTCAGAAGTGGTTTGCCATTGCTTCCTCCCTAGGGCTGAGAGAGAGTGACTAGCCCAAGGTCACCCAGCTGGTTTTGTCTCTCAGGATAGACTAGAACTCATGGTCTCCTTGGTTTCTAGCCTGATGCCTTAACCACTACACCAAACTGGCTCTCTATGACCTAATTAATATACATAGCAAAAAATAAAAAGCGTAATCTTATTGTTACAATAAGGAGGAAGGGATAGCTTCATCTGAATCATAGTTAGAAAATACATGCTGCCATCAGAACAAAGGAAGCTCATTTAAACTATACTTGTTAAAATATTGTTTTGAGCTCTTTCATCCCTCTTGAACAGTGAAAAGCTAAATGTAGCCTTTAAAGGATAAATTTCCTTTACCAAGAAAAAAACATCTGGAGTCATGTTCACTCTGTAACAACTCATTAATCACAAATGACAATGTACAGTGTTGTTTCATGTATTCTATCATGTGATACTGAAAGATGTTTTTATTGAATGTTGATTTTCTCTAATACCAGCATTTGTAGGAACTTAGACTTTCACTTTTCTGCTCAGCCTCATTACATTACAATTAAAGATTACAGTTGAAAAGATAAAAACTAATACAAACTGAAAATATATGAGTAAAAAGAAAAATTAGAAGGTACAGAAAAAAAAAGAATAGAAAGAAAAATAGAAAAAAAAGAAAAAAAAGAAAAAGAAAAAAGAAAGCATATAAAGTAACTTCCCCCCCTTCATCACAAGTATAAACAATTTTAGCTACTTACCATCTTCTCTTAAAATACAACAAATGTTCTCTTTTTCCCATATCTCATCTCTTAACTATAAACAAAACCTTTAAACTTTATCATTCATTCCTGGTCAGCAAAAGTCCATTGAGGGTTACCAGAGATAACTACATATCTACTTTAACCTTGATCAAATAAACCAATTTTATATTTCTTCCCTGTACTTTTAACAATCTTGGTTTCAATCCCTTCAAATAATGTCCTAGAACTTGATTTCTTTTCATTTTTTCTTTGTCCCTTCTTAGGAAATCCTTCAAAACTTTAACAGGTTTCTTTTGTAAATCCAGTGTAGAAAAGTTATCCAAATCTTTTTGGATTTGGTTTGCTTTTTGTCCCTTTTATTTATTAAAACATCAGCTGGTTTCATTTGTATATCCAAATACCATATATTTCCATATAATTCTTGTAGCTTATCATTTTTGAATCCACATTCAAATCAATTTCAGTCTTGTCTGGTAGAGCTTGTTCCTCTTCTGTAACATCATTTACACACCATCTATCTATCTTAAAATTAACTTCTGAGTCCATTGTTCACAGATATCCTTCAAAACACCCAATTTTAAAGTATTTTGCTCTATTCGGTGTTAATGAGTCGACTTTAAGTATTCTTCTCCTGTAATTATAATCTTTAGTTTCTTCTAGTTCCCTTTTCCTGGCAAATAGAAGGGGTAGAAATGGAAGCAGTAACAGACTTCATTTATTTGAGCTCCAAGATCACCGCAGACGGAGACTGCAGCCATGAAATTAAAAGATGCTTGCTCCTTGGGAGGAAAGCTATGGCAAACCTAGATAGCATATTAAAAAGCAGAGACGTCACCTTGCCGACAAAGATTCGCATAGTCAAAGCTATGGTTTTTCCAGTAGTAATGTATGGCTGTGAGAGCTGGACCATAAAGAAGGCTGAGCGCCAAAGAATTGATGCCTTTGAACTGTGGTGCTGGAGAAGACTCTTAAGAGTCCCCTGGACTGCTAGGAGGTCAAACCAGTCAATCTTAAAGGAAATCAACCCTGATTGTTCATTGGAAGGACTGATAATGAAGCTCAAGCTCAGATACTTTGGTCACCTAATGCGAAGAGAGGAGTCTTTGGAAAAGACCCTGATGCTGGGAAAGATTGAAGGCAAAAGGAGAAGAGGACGGCAGAGGATGAGATGGTATCACTGAAGCAATGAGCATGAAACTGAGCAAACTCAGGGAGGCAGTGAAGGACAGGAAGGCCTGGCACAATATGGTTCATGGGGTCACGAAGAGTCGGACATGACTTAACGACTGAACAACAACAACAACAAAAAGTTCCCTTTAGTGTCCAACCTTCGAAGTCCCATTCTATCATGTTTTTCCCCCCTAAGGAATTCAAACAACAGCAACTTCCCACAGGAAGGATTCTTATATTTAATTTGAAAGTCTTATTTCAAATCCATCAGGACCCTTAATCTGCTTTTAACTTTCCAAAATCAACACTCTAAACACCCTTTTGCTGTTTATTCCAAAAAGTAAAAATTTTCTAAGTCCTTAAACTTGTAGTTAAAACTTCTTTCACTAAGGAGAAGGAAACTCACCCAGTGAATGTGATAAAAACTTGCCATTCCGAAGGTTCTTAATATTTGAAAAGCAATAAAAAAAAGTAATTCCAAAGTGAAGAAGAAATTAGGCTTGGTCAAGCTTTATGTCCATAAAGGCTACTAGGACTGTGAGCTTAGATGGAATCTCTCAACTCCCAGCCACTCAACTCATAAGTCAACTGCCAAAACCTTGGTTCCTACAGTCTATTCATGAAGAGCAGCTGTCTGGAGGACATGTGGGCAATCTCACGATTTCTCCTTTCTCTGAAGAGATTTCATTGGCCACAATCCAGCATCCGGCCACCAATTTCTGTCAAAAATGCCATCCCTGCTCCTTCAGAGACATTTAGCTCACTATGTCCTCACCACAAGTTTGAATCTCATAACACTCTGGAAGATTTGCTGCTTCATGATATTAAATGTGTTTTAATGTTGATACTTACATATATCACTCTCTTTTTATCTTTATTTCCTGCAGAAGTGTACTGCATGATTATGATTGTTCAGAAATACTTAATAAAAGATCATTTTAAAAATAATGGAAAGACATGTATATATGTCAAGCTATGGAGACAAATCCATAGGATGTTACATTTTCCCCTCCCCTTCCCCCCCAAATTTGTTCAGCATTGAGGACAAACAAAAAGATGTTCTCTCAAATCTGTGGTCACCCTCCTCTACCCACATTTGGAAGTAAATCTCATCAAAGCCAACCATACTTCCAAAAAAGTGGAATAGAATGGAATTATCACAGATCACTTCTGTACTCAATAAATATCTGTAAAAGTAAGCCATAAGATTTGATAAGAGTTCTAGCAAACTGCTACTCTGAAAGGCATGTCCTCAGAATGTTCCATTGAAAGAGCTGTTCTACTGATGGCAACAGAATGGGTAAAAAATATGCAGCATCATAAGTAACAAAGGAGTCCACTTACAACTTATAACCCTTCAATCAACTGTCCTATTTTCTATGGACTTCTCAGAAGCACTGGCCTGGGCACAATTTGAAAAGAAAGATGCAAGTTCAGATGAGCTTGTGGTCTAATCTGTGAAGAATATTATTTTATTCACTGGCATATTTGATGAACTAAGAGCAATGAAGTCTAAAAAAAAGATGCAGTGCATTTGGGAGGTCATAACAACTGCAAGCAATAATAATATAAATATTATAATTAATGGAGTATAAACATTATGACTGCTGGGTGATGTCACTTATCAACTATTTGTGGAATAATGTAATCCTCAAGGGAAGTTGGCTGCTCACCAGATGTGCCTGTGTGGTAAAATTAATCTCATCAACTATCTGAAACATACAACCACTTGTTTACAGTTGCTCCATTGTGAATTTAGAGGCAGCCGCTATGGCTCTCTGCAGTAAACTGGAGAAATGTACTGCTGGCTAGTAATGAAGAGAAAATGGGAATGGAAAAGAGACAGCCCAGGAACTGATAACATTTTGCTAAGAGTGAAACACTTAACTTATTTGCCCTAGTGTAAAATCTTCCCTAATATCTGATAATTTATAAATGGTTTCTGGGTGGAATGTAACAAATTGTCTGAGAATCAGATCTGTAAGCATTTGCTACACTCAAGTGCGCTTGTATATGAACGAGGTGAAAAGGCCAATAAATTATTTTCTTGGCAGATCAAGGATGAGGAATTTGAAAGATCTATTTTGGAAACAACACTAGATACACAGATGGTAATTTCTAGCAGAAAATTAATCAGGCTCTTTTGTCGCAGACTCTGCCTGCAGTTTGCCTCAATGCAGTAACTCTGTAACATTCAGCTATGAGAGCTTGATGCTCTCAACCATTCAGATCAATTTGTAGGCAGTTATTATTTTTTTGCATTTCTCTGTGCTATGACTCTCTACGTGTGATCCGATAAAAACCTAACCAAGGACTGCACCAGATTATTACTTTCTTCATATTGCAGGCATCAGGGGTTTTTTGAGGGACAGTACAAATGAGCAATCTTGCATGAGGCACTTGCATGGGTAGGTGGTTTGAGGGCCAGTTCTCAGATAGTCATAAACAAACAGCCTGATACCAGATCAGTCTGTTACTAAAACAAGAGAAAAGTGGAAACCATAATTTCACTATAAATATGTCTTGCATTTGATATACAGCCATCACTGGAATTCTTTCATAATGGCTTCTTTAGCTCCTTCATACAAATCAGCATGTGCACTTCTCTGAGATCCAACTCACTAAAAAAAAAAGCTTTTTGCAGCCATTACAAAAATTTAGAAATGAAAGGAAAGTTACAATGACAAAATTAAGTAATCTGAGAGAACCACCTTGACAAAGTAAGTTAGTAAGATAGTACTGGGTGTTGAATGGTGAAGAAATCATTTCTGTAATTTATCATTGAGAAATTCCTTTGTGCAAACCGGTTCTTTTGATGTCGTGGGATATTGGTGTTTAGCAGAAATCCAGTTTATAATACAGTCACAGGATCCATGAAGGTCAAGGCAGATACAACCTATTTCCCCAAAACATGAGGGTAATCAGAATATTTGGTCACCTATGCCCATTCTCTGCACTTACTTAGTTCCAATTGTCAAACCTCATGGTTGTGTAACCTGCCTAGCTGAATCACTGAAAGCAACTTAGGGTCTGGCCATGAAATTAGCATAAATGTCAAGAACAGAGTTGTTAAAGACAAAGAGAAATTCCACCTAGGAGCAATCTGTGGAAATTTAGGAGGTGTACAATTCACATTGATTGATGAAGGCCTCAAACCCCTTAACTAAGCTGTTCCTTGATGCTATGCATTTGTTATTCTGTCATTAACTTATATGTTTAATCTAATTACTCCAGTAAGGTTTGTAAGCCACTCAGAGTCAGTTTTGTGATTAGAGCAATATACAAGCCTGGTAATAAATAAAATAGAATAATGAAATATCTTGGGAATTCTATCACATTTATCCAGCAAGAAACTTAGTGTTCAGAGCACTATAGGCACAGGAAGCTGTATAGAGGCTGGTGGTTGCTGGATTTGGCCCATCTCTTTCATCATTTATTTCATCACTTGATTTAAATAGTTAATCCAGGCAGCCACCTGGGTCTGATGCTGGTATACTTGACCTTTATATTTATAATGAAGCAAGACATTTGTAACTTGTTCAGTGTAAAGAGTGGCAAGAGAATTAGTTGCCATAATTCATATCTGGAAATATGAACCAAAGTTTGCTTCCCATACAGTGGGTATAAAAAGTCACTGGAATAAACTATCAGGCTTCCATTGGTTGGGAAGGCAATAACTTCAGGATGAAATTTCTAAGGACACAAAATGTCAGGTACAATAAGTAGGTTTACTGTGGAAAAGTTATGAAGCCATTATGAAAGAATTTTAGTGATCTCTGTGTGTCGGATGAGATCCACATTTGTAATGAAATCAAGGTTGAAATTCTTGTACCTCTTTCTTTCACTAGCACAGTGCAACAGTTAGACAATCCTTCGTTTTGGGTGGCAAGCCTGGTTTCTGTCTGTCTCTTGTTTTGGTGATAGACAGATCGGATATCAGGTTGCTTAGTTTTGACTATGTGAGAACCAGCTCTCACACCAAATAAGGAAATGCTATAAACTAGGAATGCACACTTTTTCTTATTACTATAAGTGCCTACATTTGGCCATTGAAAGGCCATATACAATTATGTATATATAATACTCCCCATGCATGATGGGCAAAAGGCATTGGGAGGCCTATGTAAACTTATGAAAGGTTGTGGTATTTGAATTAAGATAAAATTCAGAGTGGCCTACTGATTGGTCTTCCCTGTTAAGATGTACAAATACAATGGATGGACTCTGCATAACAGCAAGAAGGAAAAGGTAGACCTTTAAACTTTGCTGCCGGAGGAAGCTGTTTCACATTTCTGGACAACCGAGATGAACCAACTGTTCAGTACCAGAGGAAATCAAGCCTGAATGCTCACTGGAAACAAGGATAAAAACTATCATACTTTGAACTGATACAACTATGGAAAATATGATGAATGTTGAGCAAGGTGGATGAAAGGTGAAGAAAAGGCTGACAGTGGATGAGGTGACTAGATGTGGAAGATTCAGGAATTCATCCTAAAGAATTGTGTAATGTGGCAAAGAACAGGACAGCTCAGAGAGCTTTTATACATAGAGCCAGCTACAATTTGACAAAATGAAGATTTACATTACAGTGGTACCTCGGTTCATGAACTTAATTCGTTCCGTGACTCTGGTCGCGAACCAAATTGGTCGTGAACCGAATCAAATTTTCCCATAAGGTTCAATGTAAATACGGTTAATCCGTTCTGACCCCTCCGAATTTGGTCGCCAACCGATTTTTGATCGTGTCCCGAATCAAATTTCCCCATAAGGTTCAATGTAATTACGGTTAATCCGTTCTGAACCATATGTGGTTTTTTTTTTTTAAACCGCAAAAATATGACACAAAGTACAGCACGAAGAGAGAGAAAGCTAACCTTGCTCGACGCGACTTCTGGCGTGGAGGACAGGAAGGCGGGTGGGGAGACAGATATTGCTTGGAGGGAGAGTCCCCCTCCCTACAGGAAGCCGCGACCACGTGTCACGGGAGGGAAAATTGCCGCAGATCCTGTTTGCAACCCGATCCGGTGTTCGCGAACGGAGTCAAAATTTTGCGAACAGAGCTGTTCGTGAACCGAATTGTTTGTGAACAGACGCGTTCATGAACCGAGGTACCACTGTACTTCCGTAAAGTGAAAGCAAGCAAGACATTGAAACCCTGTAAATAGGTGGACATCTCCATATTATCAAGAGATGAGAGTACAAGCAGTATAAAGTTGTATTGTTGAAGATAATTGCAATGGCAAGGAGGTATAGTTGGTGTTTAGTTTCCTCTACATTTCCTGTATCAAATACTTTTCTTCTCTATATACCATATATAGCATGGCTTGGTAAGACCTAAGATTTCTAAACCAAGCTTTTGAACTTTCCCCTTCTTCCTTTCCCTCACTCCTGCTGTTTCTCATAGTTAGCTGTTTTCTCATTTTCTGATATAGCCTGGCTGAATAATTTATTTATTTTCTTTTAGAAAAAAAGGAGTGTGTTGCCAATTCCAAGGTCAGCCACCTGTGGCAGGCAGGGTTTTACATACATTTTTGCTAGCTGGTTGGTAAGAAGTAATAAACAATAGGTGTACTACAATTAAAAGTCTGAGTAATTGCAATAGAATACTATATAAACTCCGAAATCATTCCTAGGGATGGGCTTCAGTGTAGACCTTATGTCTGGGAAAGGTGCTACATGCTAGCCAGTATAATCTGGGGAACAATGGCTGTTGCCTCTGCTGAGGGCAGGGCTCCCAACAGCCAAAGGAATATGAGATTCCTCTGCTGAATGTTACCATTTCTTCTTTTGTTTTTTCATCTGGGAATAGTTTCATATTACACTCTACAGTTATAGATCATCATTCTTTTACTTTACTTTCAACCCCATTTGTGGGTAGATTGCCTTCAAATCCACAAACCTATTGTCCAAAACAAGATAATATTTCCTTTCTACAACAGTGGGACAAATTTACAAAGCTACCACCCAGCCCTAAAACAACTGGATATAAGCTGGAACCCAAAACAAAATAGAATATAGAAGAGAAAGGTAAGACTAACTGATAAGAAACAGAAATATGGTCTTAGTCAGAAATTCATTCTAATGAAGCTTATAGTGCCATAACAGAACTGGGTGCATGTAGTCCCCCCCAGCCCATTTTTGCAGTCTCTAACACTATGTCTAAGGCTTGCGCTGCTGAAATGTGGTGGCAATGTGTTAATTGTCTTAGAATTGGCAATGAAGACGTTGAAGCGGTAGATAGTGTCTGCCTTTTAGGATCAACTATCAACAGTAAAGAAACCAGCAGTCAAGAAATACACCACACACCAGCACTTGGCAGAGCAGCCATGAAGGCCTTGGAGACGATATTCAGATCATGGGATGTGTCTGTACCTACAAAGATCAGAATTATATAGGCAACGGGTTTTCCTGTGGTACTGAACGGAAGTGAAAGCTGGACTTCGAAGAAGCAAGCAGGATAGAAAGAATATTGACACTTTTGAACTTTGGTTTTGGAATTTGAACTTTGGTATTGGCTGACTACCATGGATAGCCAAGAAAACAAACGAATGAATCATAGAACAAATCAATTCAGAGTTCTCATGTTTAATATAACTTTTATTAAAGCTTTTAAACAAAAAGATAAAAACTAACGCAAACTAATATAAAATAAGGAAGAAAAAGGAAAAAGAAAGAAATCAAAGAAAAAGCCAAAAGTATAAGAAAAGAAAAAAAGTTGAGGAAAAATAGAAAGGAAAGAAAAAAAGATATAAAGAAGATATAAAGAAGTGGCTTCCGATATTCTTCACAGCAGTTATAAGTACAAATATATTTTAAGTTCTCTCTCTAAAGTTACATCACATTACTCTTCTTTCTATAATCTATCCTGTCTAATCATCAAAACTATAAATCACAAGTTCATTTTTTTTATTTTTATGCAAAAAGTCCATAAGAGGCTTCCAGTCTCCAATAAATGTAGACTGTCTTTTCTCTAATCAAGAAGTCAATTTATCCATTTCAGCAAAATCTGCAACTTCACCAACCATTCCTCCATAATGGGTAGCGTTGAATCTTTCCATCTCTGTACATATAGTAATCTCACCGCAGTAATCATATATTGAAATAATCTTCCATGGCTTTTTTTCCAACTGTTTATCTATTAATCCTAAAAGGAAAAGTTCTGGCCTCAATTTAATATTGATCTTTAAAATCCTCTGTATCAAAAAGTGTATTTGAATCCAATTTTTAAAAGTTTTTTTACATGTCCACCAAGCTTGATAAAATGTCCCTTCATGTTGTTCACATTTACAACATACATCTGAAGTGTCTTTATGCATTCTAGATAATTTTTCTGGCATCATATACCAGTGATACATCATTTTATAAAAATTCTCTTTGAGATCATAACACAATGTAAATTTCAGCCGCTTAACCACCATATTTTCCCACTGATCCATCTGTATATTATAACCAAAATTCTCAGCCCACTTTATCATACGTTCTTTAACCTGTTCTTCCTCTGATTCAAATTTCAACAAAAAATTGTACATGTTAGCAATTACATGTTCATCAAACCTCATTGTGGCTCCCTACAAAAATAAGGGAAGCAAATCAGACTGCAGAAACTATGGGGGTATCTCACTGCTGTCAATTGCAGGCAAGAGCTTTGCCCTCATTCTCTTTGCCCTCTTTGACTTGTCACTGTTTCAGAAAAGAACCTCCCAGGAGTGCAGTGTGGCTTTCAGCCAGAATGAAATACAGCAGACATGATTTTTGCTGTGAGGCAAGTCCAGGAGAAGTGCATCAAGCAGAATAAGCTTCTTTACTCTGTCTTCATTGACCTGACAAAGGCAGTTGACACTGTAAACAGGGAGGCTCTCTGGATCATCCTGAGACATTATGGATACCTGAGGAAATTCATGAAATTGATTCAGCCACTCCACAATGGAATGACAGGACAGGTTCTTTACAATGGTGGTGATACATCAGCTGCATTTGCCATTTCCAATGGGGTAAAAGAGGATTGTGTGCTAGCCCCAGACCTGTTCAATCTGTTCTTCACCTGCATGTTGTCACATGCTGACCAGGGTCTGAAGGAGAGAGTGTACATTAGGTACCGATTGGATGGCTCTCTCTTTGACCTTGCTGCTTGAACGCATGGACGAAGTACCTCCATACATTCATCCAAGAAACCCTCTTTGCTGTTGACTTAGTCCTCCTGGCGCACAAAGACAGTGATCTACAGTTGATACTGAACAAATTCTCAGATGCTGCTATGCTCTTCAGCTTGTCACTCTGAACAAGACTGAAATACCTTACCAGTCCATGCCAAATACCAACCCCATAGAACCAAAAATCACTGTTTACAACACCCAGCTGACAAATGTAAACAGCTTCAAATACTTGGAAGCATCATCTTGAGTGAGGAGTCTTTGGACAAAGAAATTAATTCCAGGATCAGCAAGGCCAGTCAGGCACTGGGGCGGCTGCATACTAGAATGCTCAATCAACACAACATCCATAGCTCCACAAAGCTGAAAGTCTACAGAGCTGTGGTTATCCCTTCTCTCCTACATGGATGTGAATCCTGGATTCTGTACCGAAGGCACATCAAACAACTGGAGAAATTCCACATGCACACTCTCCACTCCATCCTCGGCATTTGTTGGCAAGGCTGTGTCTCCAACCTGGAAGTGTTGGATTGTGCCGAGTCCACCAGCATTGAGTCCGTGATTATCAGAGCCCAGAAGCAGTGGGTGGGACATGTCATCAGAATGGATGACCACTATATGCTTCACCAGTTGCTCTATAGTGTACTGGAGTCTCAGAAGAGCCTTGAGGTTGACCACACAAGCACCACAAAGATGCTGTGAAAGAAACCCTATGCGATTGTGATATTCAGCCAAGGGAACTAGAAGCTGTGGCTAGTGACCAAACCTGCTGGTGAGCCCTGTGCTATGAAGTCTCCACCAGCTTTGAAGACAGGTGCTGCCAGAAACTGATAGAAAACTGTGAGTGGCATCACAGAATAACACCCACAGTTACTACAACAATGGACTTCCAGTGTGCTAGACTCTGTGCTTCAGACTTGGATTGCAGAGCCACCTCTGTGTCCACAGATGAACTGCACAACAGCATGTTTTCTTCAAACCCAAAGGACTACCATATATATTCATCATCAGTACACAATTGTATTTCAAATTCTGACTTACTTTGCTCCATACCATAAGTCTCTGTACCCATTTTAAATCATTCAAGTAACTGTAAATGGACAAAGCATTGACAACTATGTCCTTCTGCTATTAATCCAGAGTTCTCATTCGAGGCACACATGACCAAATTGGCCATATTTTGGACACAATTATCTGAGGACCTAGGTCTCTTGAGAAGTCAATAATCCTGAGAAAGCTGGAAGGAAAGAGAAGAAGAGGACGACCACATCATCCCGGAGAAAATCTATCTAATTGGTCGCCAAGAGTCGACACTAACTTGAATATACATAATCAATCAATATTAATTATCAGTGGTGATATATTTTTACAGTATTTAAAATTGTAAAATGAGTATGTATAGCCTCTGGAAGTTTTCTATTACCAGTCCAATTCCTAAAAAAAAATAAAAAATAAAAAATAAAAATAGCTAGAAATTTTGGCATCAACCACTCCAGTAACATCACTGTGTCAGTGCCAGTGCCACACTGATAATATTAACAACAATGTGATAGATAGTACAGAATAAGACATTCCTGCTCCATAAGAATATCTCTCTGAGCAGCAAGCATAAAAGCATACAGAAGTGTCTCTTGGAGATGAAGATGACTTTTCTGTTGCTGTCATAAGGAAAGGCTTGTTCATGGATCAGCCACCTGTAATTGTGGTTCCAGAAGAAGAAAGGCAAAGGCCAAGTAAACCCAGAGAAGTTTGCTTCCTAACTTGGGCGGTCTATTTGTGTAGAAAGAGATCTAGGTTGTTCTGTACATCGTGTGTTTTCAGTCTTTGAGAAGCTTGGCCTAATTGGTTCTGCTGATTAGCTAGAAGATTCTCTTTATGAACTATAATTTTAAAATATCATTCTTGATCTGTGGGATGATAATGCTTATGAGGGGAATACAGCAATTGAAAGTAAAAATTTTTAGAAGGAGAAGAACTAATAAAAAAGAGGTTGTATTGGGCATTACAAATTTTAACATCTGCATAAAAATGCAAGGGAATGGTGATACTGTTGAAAACATTTGAATTCAAACAAGTAAAAGAAGGAATAAAAGCAGTTTCTCTGCAGGGGCCCATTCCCCTTCCAACACAAGGGAAGATATGGAGGATGTTGTCCAAAAACAAAGTACAGATCTGTCAAAGAGGCATAAAGTGATAGTGAAGGACCTCGATTATCCCAAATTGTTTCTATTTTACAATTTTTAAAAATACTTATTTAATGAATTCTTATAATTTTAAATTGATAATTCCTTATTAAATTGTGGAAATATCAAGGACATAGTACATATCATTGTTTTAACAAAGCATTTGACATAGTACCCATAACATTCTGATTAACAAGCTGGGCTGGATGGCATATTATTAGGTGGATTGACAGCTGGTTTGAAAATTGTACTCAAAAAGTGCTTATTAATAATTCTTCATTAAAATAAAGTATCAGATTAAGTACTATAGGTTTTGGTTCCAGGTCTTGTACTGTTCAATATGTTTATTAATTATTTGGATGAAGAGGTAGAGGAAACCCTTATCAGATTTTCAGATAACACAAAATTGGCTAACATATTCTAGAAGAATATTCTAGAAGAAAGAAACAAGATTCCAAATTATTCTTATTGGTTAAATAATGAGACTGAAAACAATCAAATTTAAATTAGTAGACATAAAGGCATGTGTATATAGTAGGATTTTTCTCCCTCCCTCTATGTTGCCTCAGTCACTGAAGTAACCCTAGATGGGGGTATTTGACTTGATAATAGAATACATAAAGACTGTTTTAGGATTGTACTTGAGCAATTTTAGGATGCACCAATAGAAACATCGTTTCTAATCCATGGGAAGCAGTAATTCTACCATTTTTTGCAATGGTCACATCTCACCTATATCAGGATTTGGGTACCATATTTTAAGAAAAATTAGAGAACATGGAAAAAGTGCAGAGAATGGCAAAGGATGGTGGGGACAGGAAGCTAAGACTTATAAGAAGCAACTGAGATACAGGTAGTCCTCGACTTATGACCATTTGTTTAACAATGTTCAAAGTATACAATAGCGCTGAAAAAAGTGACTTATGACCTGTCCTTGCACTTATGACTATCACAGTGTCCCCACAGATATGTGATCAAAATTTGGCAACCAGCATGTATTTACGACGGTTGCAGCATCCTGGGATCAAGTGATCACCATTTGCGACCTTCCTAGGGGGCTTCCAACCAAGAAAGTCAATGGGGAAAGCTGGATTCACTTAACAACTGCATGATTCACTTAATGACCACAGTGATTTGCTTAATAACTGCAGCAAAAAAGGTTGTATAATCAGGTGCAACTCATTTAACAATCATATCACTTAGTGACAGACGTTCTGGTCCCAATTGTGGTCATAAGTTGAGGACTATCTATATATTTAACACTGGGAAAAGACAGTTGAGAAGGGCAATATTCAAGTACCTGGATTTGTGATGAGAAGAATATCAAAATAAATAAAAACTGTATAAATATGATAAATAAAAATCTGTTTTCTATTTTTACAGAGTGTCTGTGTGTGACTTCAAGTCAGGCTTGACTCCTGCCAACTGCCTGAATGAGTTCCTGCAGGTTTTTTTGGCAAGGTTTTTCAGAAATGGTCTGCCATTCCCTCCTTCCTAGGGCTGGGAGAGAGTGACTGGCCCAAAGTAACCCACCCAGCTTTATGCCTATGGTGGGCTAGAACTCACGGTCTCCCATTTTCTAACCTTGTGCTTAACCACTGCACCAAAGTGGCTTTCCAGTTTTCAGAGTACAATGCAAAATATAATCATCCTAAATTATAGGAAGGCTGTACTTGATTTTGACTATCCAAGTAAGTAGCTTCCCAACAATAAGAGCAATTTGATAGTGGAATCAATTATGGAAAGAGGTGGATCTGTCAAGAGGAGGCTACACAGCCATCTGACAAAGAATCTTTAATCTGGAGCTTTTAATTGAGCATAGGATTGGTGTAAATGTCCCAAATGTCCCACTTCACGTCTATGGTTTGTTAGTACAGCTTTGTTTAGCTATTTACTTATGGATTCAGTGACATTTGTAGAACTCTTCACTTGCTGCTTCAGCTAACACCAGTAGCCTTAGATGTAATCTGAAACCTGCATGACATCTGTTAGAACTTAATCCATCGAAGGCTATGTCTTCTTCCTAGAAAAACAAGCAAACACCACATTCAATTTCTCTTTTTATGGTGAAATAGCTATTATGCCATTACAGTTTTTTCTGTAGTTCCTACTGTGAGCACCAGAGGTGGTTGTTTTCGCAGAAAACACCTAATATTTACTCTGTTTAATCACCTCTACCACACTGTGCCCTATTACCATTTCCCAGATCATTCTTTATGAACTGGGTGTAATCTAATGCCCATCTTTACTACTGCAAAGTTGTAACCTAAGTGGCAATTAGTGCTAGACAAGTAGCAAAATCACCACTTATTTAAAGCAAAATTAACCATTGCTGAAATACAGTCCCAGACTGGTAGAACACACTACAACCCAGCCTCTCCAATCCCAAATCCTCTCATAGACTTAATCACCTGCTGCTGAGGATGATGAGACTTGTGGTTCAACTCAGTGAAAAGCAGCACTAAAGATTTATAGATCCTGATTTAACGGCATGTTTTGCAGTATGATGGTTGTGAGTTCAAAGCTGGGTGGAAAATGTGTAAGATATTTAGAGAACATTGTGGAAAATTGTTTGCATGGGGTGTAGGGAAGGCATATGCTTTTCATTACAGAAGGTCTCCGGTTAAGTCCTGCCTGAAACTCAAGACAGGCACTGCCAGTCGGTGGCTGTATTCACAGAAGATACAAAACCACAAACTAACCAGCCAGTTGTATTTGAGCCTTGTGTATCATGCATATCCAGGCAATGTGATAGTTTATAGTTCAGTGCATTGTGCAAACCCAGAAAATTGGATCAAGTAAAACATGGTTAATTTAACCATGGATAGGCATCTTGTGTGAACAAAGCCCATAACAATAATCCTGGGATAGATGGAGCAATGTTCTCATTTAGTATAAGGCAGCTTCATATGTTTTTATGTTCTTGATTATTGAAAACTGAACTGTTGTCTTTGCTTGGGTGTTTTATTTTTATTTTCCACAATGAATGAATTCTGGATTGATCTTACTTTTGGAAATGGACTGTTTTGTATATACAACATATCACATAGCAGGGCAAGCTAAGACACTTAGAATATAGTTTTTGAAGAAAAAGAGAAACTGTTTTAATAATAACAACAACTATTAAATGATCCAAACAGAAATAATGTCCAAAGTAAAATATAAAAGTATCCAAGTAGCAATTAGTGGCTGGGAAAAAAAGAAGGTGGCAGGGTGAGAAAGAAGGCGAGGGGGCTACTAAAATGCCCTTTATAAAGAGGCTGTTTTGTTGTTTTGCTTTTTAAATTTTTTCCTCAAAATCCTTTAAGTCAGTGATTCTCAACCTTTTTGAAGCTGCCGCCCCACTAAGGAGCGGAAAATTTTTCAACGCCACCCTTTGTGAAAATCCTGTAATTTAGGGTATGGGGATGGGGGGGGGGAGTTACTGAATTATAAAAGGCAAAAATTTTAAGTAATTTTTTTCAGTAGACTTACACACCAAATTTGTTCAATTTAACTCGATACTTTTGCCCTGGAAGGTAATTGCATTCCTTTTATTAAAATTAAAATGACTAATGCAAAAAAAAATGAAGCGAACAAAAAGCAACTCAAGAAACACAGGTCAAATCAAACATTCATATTGAAAGGACGCTCAACGCACGCACTGCGATTAATCGCGCGGGAAGACAGCTGACGCACGCGCTGCGATTAATCGCGTGGGAAAACAGCTGACGCATGCACTGTGCTGGTTGGGATCGGAGAAGAATTGTAGTGTCGAGTTCTTCAAGGTCAGCCTACCTAGAATACAAATTCGTCTCACCATTCTTAGAAGTGCGTGAGGGCAGCCATCGCGTAAGTTCGTTTTATTGCTGGTACAAATGGTGTAAACCGGATAATCGATTTAATAAATTTTTTTGGGAGTTTTAAAATTAAGTTCGAATGCCAAAACATGCTCATCGCCCCTCTACCGCCCAAAACATGCCCACTGCCCCCCTACCGCCCAAAACAAGTTCACTGCCCCTCAGCATCCTCCCACCGCCCCCCGGGGGGCGGTACCGCCCCCGTTGAGAACCAATGCTTTAAGTGTATGTGTATATTTTTGCTTGCATGTTTTACTTAGCCAATTAAAAAGAGAAGCTAAAACAAAATCCAAAATTTCAATAGCTTTTTAGATTATATCCTTTAACAAGAAATAATACTTTAGAAATGACCTCATTGTATTTGCAGTGAAATTAACCCTTTATTTAAATTTATTATTCTATTTCCGTAAGAAGCAGTTATATATATTAACTCAATTTTGAGTATAATATTTTCAGATGTTCATATTCTACCTCAATCACATGGATGTAACTTCTGGACAAAGAAAATGGACTTACAATCAAAAAACTTATTGTTGAGCATCAGAAACACAAACATATGGCTCTAACTATTCAATGGTTTGCAGAATTGATTAATATAGATTAACCATGGATGATTGTAACAAATCATGATTTTAATTTATTGATATATTTATATCTGTAAATATACATTTTGTATGTCTTTTTTTCAGCTTTTTTCCTCTTCTTTTATACTTTCGTGTATTTTTCTTTTTCTTTGGTTTTTTTTTTTTTGTATTTAGTTAATAAGAAAAAGGAAAAAAAATGCAGCAACTGTATTTCGGTATACATCATTGCCTGCCTGCCTGTCACTAAGAGGTGGGAGTTCATAAGTCGTGTTTTAGAATAAATAAACAATATATCTGTGACATCATACCCCAACCTGGCATACTCTAGGCTTTTACCATTCCTAGTCAGCATGGCTTGAAATTCTGAAAATTGCAATTCCAGCTTATCAGATGGGCACCAGATTTGGAAAGTTTATCCTATGACCACCATTATTCACTGAGGATGCAGTTATCTCGTATAGTTTAACAGCTGATTACTAAATGCCCCATAGACTTCAACAGAGAAAAAAGCATGATATAAGAGAGGGAATAGCAGCACATATTTTAAAAGTTCATGGTGTTTTAGTGTATCATAAGCTGAATATAAGCCAGAAATATGATACAGGTGCTAACAAAGTAGAAGCAGTATGAGGCAGTGAAATGTGGTAGTGTGTACTTCATAACAATTAATGGTTCTGCTCCATTGTGTTCTAAAGGGGATACTGTTCTTTCATTCTGCCCATCACATTTTAAGAACATTGACAAATATATGTGTATTTAGAGAACAGCAAAAGTGATGACAAGTCTTGAAATCAAGTCCTATGAGAAACAATTGAAACGGAAGACATGAATTGTTTAGTTTGGAGAAAAGGAGAATTATGATAGCGGTCTTCAGATATCTGAAAGGCTGTCACACCAAAGATGACTAGAGTTGTTCTCTGTTACTCCAGAGGGCAGGACTAGAATCAAGTGGAGACTGCAGGGAAACAAGTGGGAGAACTTGGACAAAGATGTTAACTGCAAACTGTTTTGTAATTGCCACACTAAATTCAGGAGTTTATTATTTTGTTAAGACTGTTAGGTGTGCATATTTTGTTAATTAGTTAATTGCAATAAAATGCATTTTAATTGGTTCTACAAGCTACCCTCTAAATTACTTAGACACACATACACTTTTTGATTTTTATTATTTAGACAAGGAGAAAGAAACATACAGTAACACAGAACCTTCGATCTGTATTAAAGTGAATGCTAGTAGAAGCTCATATCATACTTGCATGAAAACAGAGGCTATGGAGGAAAAACTCAGCATGGTCTATAAATCAGACAGATTGCCAGTTCATAGAAGTTTGGCTATAGCAGACCCCTGAACAATGAAGCTCTGAAAAGAAAATGGAAGTTGCTGGCATGACCCTGTGTAACAGATACAAGTGGTAACTCTCGTGTTACAGTGCTCTAATGGAATGAAGTGATAATACATAGAATGAACATAAATAAACTTTTGATAGTATGCTTGGATTTTAGATGAACATTGGCAGAACTGTAAGGAATGGTTAGACTAACTGCCTATTTTGCTTCTGTACCTCAAGCTTCTGCTGAAGGGACATTTTTAACAAGTTTGCAGAGGTACAAAAGGAAATGGAAAGATGTGGTTAAGCTAAAGGCAAAATATCTTGCTTGTTCATATCAGAGCTCCTGGACGCATTTCCTGAGCATGCATGAACCTTTGCACCTACTCTTGTTTCTAACCACATTATGTAACCACATCCTCTGCAATAAGTTAATTTTCTTAGCCAACACTTTAGAGATGCTTTACCCTTGCAAATGAGAACTAGAAACTTAACTATTGGTTTGGCTGCTTAGGTTAATGTTTTGACAACCTTGGAAGGCGGGCACACGGGTGTGTGTGTGTGTGACCCTCCTCCTAGATGCTTCCTGATGACAAAAAGGTATAAAAACTGTTGTAAACTGTTCTAGGGGTGGCCATTCTCTGTCTTTTCTCTGCCAGCTGGACAGAGAGTGGTCCACCCTGCTTTTCTCTTGGCCAACAATAAAAGCTGAACTTTCTTTGGAAAAACCTTGGTCTGGAGTCTCACTGGAAATTATGGAATCCAAGCTAGCGAACCTTACAGAACCATAAGTCCCTGGCTAAAACAGCTTTCCCAAACCTGCTACTCTCTGGATATATTGGACCTACAATTGCAGAATTAAGAGCTATACATCTAGGTCAAGGAAGGCTGAGGTAGAAGAACTTCATTCTGGTTATTCTCCCCAAGTCCCTATTATAAATGTGATATTTTCATGCAATATATTTCTGTTATATGCATCAGTTGCATGGTTCCATCTGTTACTCGCTTTAGTTTCTAATGATGGAAAGTTCAGAATGGGTTTATTAGTGATAGTGATCAAACAGAGCTTCTCAGTGTGGAAACATTTTAAAAAAAATATTTTCTAGATCAAGGATTGTGCTAAAGCTGCAGATGTCAACCGATGCTATGTCAGACATGGGCAGGCAAAGAGATCTGGAAACTAGGGTGAGGAGTGGGGGTGAAAGGGCTGGAAATGGAACACAGGGTTGGGACAGGGATTAGATTTAGTATGAAATATGGCATACTAAATGTCATGGAATAAGCTATCTAGGAGCATAGCATGAACACTAAAACATGACCTTGGCATTTCCCTTCCCCCCCCAGCAAAAGCTCAGGTAGCTAACACAATAGCTGTTGTTTAGACCAGGCCTGCCAACATGCAGCCCACCCAGCAGCCTTGTGCGGCCTGCTGGTGTTTTTTGAAAAATAACCAATCCACTGCTGCCAAATTTTACCACCACCAGGAAGGATCTGCACCTAGGTTTTCGTAGCCACTTCCACCTTGTTATATGCTCCCCTCGACACTTTCCTTCATGCCAGGGTGGAAACGTCTCCTGAGACAAACCTTCTGGACGCAAGGTGAGGGTTTTTTAACTCGTTTATTGCAATAAGCGGGGAGAATCTGCACAATCAGATTTTATCTCCGAGGAGCCAGGTCCCCCCCCCCCCCCGCTTTTATATCCAGCTAACACGCCCGTCATTCTCTCCTTGTTTCCCCATTGGCTGAGGTACTCAGAGGTTATATTCTTCGCGACTGCCTCCTTGAAGTTTCCTGGCTCTTCCTATTACATACATCACATGTTCATTATAATTAGCTCATTATTTAAACGGCGTGTGTTAGTTACTATTCATTAGTCTATTACTCTTGCACATTTTGATCTTTAAGTTCATGGGTTCATCTATTGTGGTTACTCCATTAAAATTTAAAAAAAAAATTGCTCCAAGCTTGTCCTTGCCTCCAGTTAGTTTGGATCCATCATCCCACTCGCTTCCCTCAACCTGAAAGACACACTGCCAAGTGCCTCCAGGCCTCGTGGTCAGTGGCAGCTCCATCATTGCCACTGTGGTGTTAGTCGCCGAACAACTGATCAGCTGGCCAGCTATTCCTTTGTAGCCCACAATTATTTTTAAGGTATTAACCTGGTCCTTTCTGTTCTATGAGTTTCGCAGCCCTGTTTTAGACTGTTCACGTCTCAGATGATAACTTTAGTCAAAAAGAAAGCACACAATTTGACAATCTGAGGTGCCCCAAGGCCTTATTATAAATGATCTTATCAGGCAAGGGGGAATGCAGATCAATAGGTATGGGGAAATGACCACATAAAAAATGTGAGTAGCTTACCTATGGCTTCTTAAAAAAAGAAAAAAAATATAACAATATTATTTGTTGCAGCAAAAATAAATATTTTTAAAGTCAGAGATTAATGTGTCTAGGACACACAAAAACAGATAATTATCACCCCAAATTTGAAAATCCTAAAACTGCCCAGTCTCATTCCAGACATGAGGAATCCTCAAGCAAAGTGTCTTCTAGGACAGTGTTTCTCAACCTTGGCAACTTTAAGATGTGTGAACTTCAACTCTCAGAATTTCCCAGCCAGCATGCTGGCTGGGGAATTCTGGAAGTTGAAGTCCACACATCTTAAAGTTGCCAAGGTTGAGAAACACTGTTCTAGGGAGTCCTTCCCACATCAGCACTGATGGAGAAGTGAAAGCAGGTGATGGGTGTTCCCCCATGACCCAGTGCAGCATTACATCGGGGGAACTGTTGGTAATGTAAACTGTGGTTCACATAGTGAGTACTGGTATGTCCTGCCTCAAGCTGAGCTCTGGCAACCAAGAGCTACCCAAGTTTCCTGATGCTGAAACAAATTCTGAGACCTGAATTTAGGCTCCTCTTTTGGTCAGCTTCAAGAAGACCTCTACCTACCTCCCTACAAAACATTGACATGCAGTCACTTTTCTTTTTTATTTTCTAAGAATGCAAGGCAAGCCCTGAGACAATCTTAATAGAAAAGATGCTACTTCCCATACATTTGTTTTTAATGAATTTCATGGAATGACATTAAAAAGGACATGTTAAGATGGGAGAAATTACAATTGTCATTGTTGGGGAGAATTTCTGTGATAAAAATGAATGTTTTGCCAAGGATGATGTTTTTGTTTCAAACAATACTTATTCTGACAACTGATGTACGATTTAAACAATGGCAGAAAGATATAGCCAAGTTCGTATGGCAAGGGGAAAAAAAAGAGCTAAATATAAAATACTTCAAGATGCAAAGGAACAAGGATGATTGGGACTGTCTGATTTGAAATTGTATTTTGCAGCCTGCTGCATAGTCTGGATGGAAGAGTGGGTTCTGCTGAGAAATAAGAGAATTTTAGAATTCTCTTTTAGACAGGCATGATCTGAGCTTTGGATGGCATGGTTTTTTGTTGTATGATAAAGTTAATGTAGATTTTAAGAATAATTATATTAGAAGTGCCATATTGAGAATATGGAATAGATATAAACCCAGATTGGGCCTGAAAATACCTTTATTTATGGGTCTCAGCACAAGAAGCCTTTCACAGGAACGAAAGAGTAGGTAAAGAAAAATGGTTAGAGTTGTTAGAACAAGAACATGGAGAATGTAAGATGAAATCAAGTGAGCAGCTGGCTGTACAGGGATTCAGTTTTCAATGGCTTTTTTTTATGCACAGTTAAGAGAAAGATTTGAAGTAGACATTTGGAATTGAGCAGTAGAAGACAGAATTTGAAGCTGAACTATGTACAAATGATAAACATGTAATTGCTATAATGTATAAACTTTTATTGAAATTTGAAATGGAAGAACAAGTGAAAAACTGCATGATAAAATGGGCTAAGAACTTTGGACATAACATACTGATGGAACAGTGGGAAAATATGTGGTTAAAAGGATTGAAATTTACATTATGTTATAACTTGAGATTTTTTAATAAAATGATGTACTGTTGGTATATCTCCAGAAAAATTGTCTAGAATGTATAAAGGTACTTCAAATTTATGTTGGGAATGTGGACAACATGAAGGATCATTATCATGCCTGGTGCACTTGTAAAAAAGCCAGAAATTTCTGGGTTCAAATACATATACAGGTAGTCCGCAACTTACGACCATTTGTTTAACGATTGTTCAAAGTTATGACGGTGCTGAAAAAGTGACTTATGACTGGTCCTTGCACTTATGACCGTCACAGTGTCCCTGTGGTAATGTGATCAAAATTCTGGCACTTGGCAACTGGCATGTATTTACATGGTTGCAGTGTCCCGGAGTCATGTGGTCGCCATTTGCAACCTTCCCAGGGGGCTTCCAACAAACAAAGTCAATGGGGGAGGCCAGATTTGCTTAATGACTGCATGATTTGCTTAACGACCATGGCAAAAAAAAAGTCATAAAATCGGGCGCGACTCACTTAACAACCACACTACTTAGCAATGGAAGTTCTGGTCCCAATTGCAGTCATAAGTCAAGGACCACCTGTAACGATACAAAAATTTTTAAAGGTCAACTTTCAACTGAAACCAGAACTTTTCTTGCTGGGATTAATGGACAGTCAGTTAGAAAAGAGCCATGGAAGATTATTTTTATATAAGACTACTGCTGAGAGACTACTATATGCACAAAAATGGAAAGACTCTGAAATCCCACAATGGAGGAATGGTTGGTGAAGATGACAGAACTAGCAGAGATGACAAAATTAAACCCCTTACGGACTTTTTGCTGAAAAAAGAGAAAAATGAACTTGTGATTTATGGGTTTGAAGATTAGAAAGGATAGCTTATGGAAAGAAAGAAATTATGATGTAACTTTAGATAGATAGGGCAAAATATAAATATCTATAATCACTGTCAAGGAGATTGGAAACCCCTTCCTTCCTTCCTTCCTTCCTTCCTTCCTTCCTTCCTGTGTCTGTATTTTTTTCCCCTATTTACTATTTTTCTTTATTTACTTTCTTTTATGGCTTTTACTTTGTTGAAAATTTCTTCAATAAAAATTATAAAAAGAAAAAGAAAAAAAACTTTACACAAAGTCTTAAATATATTGAGAAAAGCTGTGTAAATAGTAGGTTTAAAACAAATGACAGGTCCTCGCTGGTTTGGTGATATGTGTAGAACCAGTCATAAGTCATCTAACTCAAAAGTTTGTTTCAATTGACAAATAAGCAGTGTTTGTCAAACTTGCCAACTTTAAGATGCATGGACTTCAATTCCCAGAATTCCCCAGTTATAATCCTCAATGGCTTTTATTATTAAATAAATGCAAGAGCCTTAATGCAAACGGCTCAAGAAAAGTTCAACCTTTAAAAATAACGTTTCACACATATGATCAGAAAGGGACCGGGAACGGGCTGAAGCCTGCAAAAGTTCATAAAGAAAACCGAGAGAATTTGAAGCTGCTAAATCCCCTAAATGGGCGTAGGGAAGAGCCAAAGTGGATTGCCTAGAATTTGGCCCTAATCCTGCTGAACGTGCGGGACAGAAGGGGAGGACACGGGCACGAAACACGCCCCCCTCCGCGACCTCCCTTCCACCTCGCTTTATTCTTCTCCCGGTTCCCCGCCCCCTCGCGTCCCTGCTCGCCGCGTCACTTCCGGGGGCGGCCATTTTGGAGGCCTGGCTATCCTATCGGGCTCCTCTGGATTTCGGAGGGGTGGGGATTCGTGCCGGATCTACCTCTGCTGGCATTGGCGGGGACGGGGCAGCCTTTAGGGCGCTCGACTAAAGTCGCTGGCGGCCGCCATTCGCGCATCGCAGCGCCTGCCTGACCGCCGCTATGTCGGACTTCGACAGCAACCCTTTCGCGGACCCGGACCTTAACAACCCTTTCAAGGTAAGGAAGGAGGGAGGGAGACACAGGCAAGGGGGACGAGCCGCGGTGTCTCGGCGGAGCAGCCGGCTGTGGCGCGCTGAGTTGCGCGAAGGGGGGGGGGGGTCGGCCGAGCGGCTGTTCGCTGTTCCCTTTCAGGGCTTGCGGACATACTTGCAAACTCTCCCTGCAGCGGCGGCGGCTTGTCCTGTCCTGTCCTGTCCTGTCCTGCCCCGCCCCGCCCTCTTCTACCGCTCTTTACGGGGTGCAGGGAACTCGCCGGGCTGGATCTTTGGCCTCCCATGGAAGCCCCGTTCGGGGACCTGCTGCTCCCTGCCTTCCTTTGAGGAGGCGGCTCCTGTCGGGTTGAATTAGTGGTGTCCCCCCTCGCGAGGGTTTGCAGGGGAGGGGTGGCCAGGTGGGCAGATGGGTGGTGGGCTTGGATGCCACAGGCTCCAGTGGTTTGCGTCTTCCAGAAGGGTGCTGCCCTCTGTTGTCAGGTTCCGGGCCTCGCGTGCAACGTCGTCTTCCTCCCATCTCTCGTCTGGGAAAAGTCAATTGTAGGAAGAAAGAGTGAGCTGGCGACTGGTACTTTTTAAATGGCTTATAAATTACTTGGAGCCGGTGGATTTAGGGGAGTGGCCAAATGTGCCTGAGAGATTGAATTCCTTAAAAAGCAAAGGCAGCTGAAGTGGCAGGGAAGGGTAAAAAGATTATATTGAGGTAATCACTTTATAAGGTTAACTGGAGGATTATTGAATAGTTGAACATTTCATCATATAAGATGGATCAAATTTGCAGGGAGGGGACATATGGTTGATGTGCAAACTATTACTAAGGTGATATACAAGAATTGTAAAATAAGTACATATATGCATCTGTACCAACTTGCAGGCTTAAATGAAATAATAGGGTGCCTGTTTCTGAACTTCTCATATAACAAAAATGGAAATAGGGTACCCCATGGACTCTCCCAAAGATAACTGGGAAGCAGGAACAATGAAATAATAATTTGGTCTCCCATTTTTATAAATGTATAGTCTGAAAGAAAGGAAAGAGAAAGCAAGCGAGTAAGCAAGAAAGACTGATTTCCAAAATGAAATGGTGTCTGTTGTAGTTAAATGTAAGTAAGTGTTGAGCGCGTATGTGATGAAGGAAGTTGAACTGATGGCAACTGGCCAGAAGAAGATTCTTGAAATTGTGAAAGATAGCTTAACATGAAGTTGATCCACTGTAAAAAACTTACATGTGGAGGGGGGGTTATTAAGAAGCCCAAACTAAAACTGCTAATATTGTAATGCTTAGAAATCTGTGGTGTGACCACACTTGAAATATCATGTATAATTCTGAGACCATACCTCAAAAAAAATATTGTAAAGCAGGAAAAGTGCAAGAAAGGGCAGTCAAGAGACTAAAGCCACTTGAGAAGTTTCACTTGGGTTTTTTTAGTTTGAAGAAAGCGATACTTGACCAAGTAACCAAGTAATAAGACCAAATAATAAGAGAGAAGTGTATAAGATTATGTGTGGCTCAGGACAGCTAAAAGGAACTTTGCTGTGTACTTAAACTGAAGAATTTATTGCTGTGAATGTAATGATAGACTTTTTAGAATATTGGACAAATTATTGACTAAATAATGACCCTAAATATTATTTCTAGTTAGGGCTGGAGTAGGAGTCATCACCCAGAGTTCTGTAGTCCAGATCTGATAGCCCAATGCTCATTATCATAAGCAATCTACTGTACCTCTTAATCCATTTATTAGCAGGAAGGTGCTATTACAGTACTGTGGTGTTCTTATTTGTGGACTTCCTTTAGACATATAGATAGGCAATGTGAGGAAAATGCTAGATTAGATAAGCATTTAATTTAATCCAGCCTGGCTTCTTTTATGTTTCTCTTCCTTTCAAAATTGTCAAAAGGGCCTGAAAAGTGGTAGGAATAAAGCCTCCAAAGAAAAGACAATAATTTCTAGATACCACTAATTAATACTTCATGAAGAGAATTTCTGATTAATAGCTGCCTTGCTCTAAATTATTATTTAGTTACCTAAACATACGTACAGTAGTTATTAAAAATGTAATGCTTAAGCTTGGTCAAGATTGGGGAAAAAACCTAGAGTAACCTAGAGAACTTCAGAATAGTAGTGAGCAAATTGCTTTCATGGAATGAGTTAGTATTTCTAGTTTTAAGTTTATTAAATATTAACTTCAGAATATATTTCCCCCAGTAATTTCTGCAAGTATATTTTCATATTTAGATAATTAGAACTGTATAATCTGTCTGAAACATAGCATGTGGCTCTTGAATTTTTAACCTATTTATACTTTCAGAATTCAGGACAGACAGTAGACTTGTAAAGTTCTGCTTTCATTTCATGGTGGGTGTACTGTGTACATCTAGTCCTGGGGTTAAAAAGCCCAGTTTAAGGATGACCCATAGTTAAGAATGGAGCCTACTGTAGCAAAATTCAAGTTAAATACACAATGATTCGAGTTAAATACACAGTGGTTCGAGTTAATTACACAATACTACTTATACAGTATTATACAATAAAACTGTTCCGGCTTATATTCAAATTCGACTTAAGGACACACCTTGGGAACAGAATTCATTCTTAAACTGGGAACTACCTGAATCACCATCAACTTTAGTCAAAGTTATCCAAACTCAACCTCATGGGTTTCTCTCCAAAAATTACTGAAGTTGCTTAAGACTTGTGAAAATTCTTTGTTGATTCTCTCCACTCAGATCTTTAAGCTTAACTACCAGTGTTGCCTGAGGGAAAAGAGCAACTATTAAACCAGTCTGAGTTTTTGATGGGCTAGATCTTAAATACTTGAAGTATGGCTTCACCCAATGTAAGAATACCTGTGTCACACCCAGCTCTTGTTTTGTGAATGGCCACCATGTATAGATAATTATCACTATCTCCACATACTATATTTCATTTCTCTCTGACCTCTCCTTATCTTGTTTCCTCTCCTCCCTCGTAGATGCAGGTATTTCTCTCAGTACGTCTAATGCAGTGACTTGTAATTCCTGAAGCCTTATTCTATAATAAATGTTTGGTCTTTAAGGTGCCATGTGCTTTTCTGAAAGGTCATAATATCTTGAGAGTTTTTGAGTTTTCAGAGGTTAAAACTGACTTGGTTACATAAGTTTCTGTCCTCTAGGGAATTTGCTTGGAAGCCTGCAGCAGTGACATTAGGATCAATGTAAAGTGTTCTATGGGAATTTTAAACACACTTGTACAAGATAGAAATCTCGGATTATATCATGAGCCCAAATTCTTAACTAGACTGAGCCTCTTTCCTTCCTAATTTGTCAACTTTAGCCCTTATGTCACCTCGTCTCTATTTTCTCTTTCCCCTCCTCCTTCAGATGTGGTGGTGCCAGGAGCATCTTCCCCTCCCACCCTCTGTGTGTAGGAAATTGGAAAGCATTGTGCTTCTCCCTCTATTACCATCTGTTTGTTGGTAAGATTGGACAACATGACTTCCTTAACTCTGCCCCTCCCTCCTCCTGCTTGGGGATGGGGAGGGGATTTCCATTTCTTCGGTGGAAATTGGAGTGGTTTCCAGAGTTGCTTTCCCCCTGCCCTTCCTAACACCAGAAAGCAAAAAGGGGAAGAATTTCCATCTCCATTTTTTAATTTGTAAGTTTTCTCAGTACTGAATGTTTTCCCTTCCTGGATATCCTTTCCAGTGAATCAGATGTTCCATTGTGTCTCTTCTGAGACAGAAGTGTAACATATGTTCCACCTAAATTCTTCTCTCCCACCCCCAAGATTGGGGATGAGGTAGTATACAAGGAGAGTGCACAATGACTGGGGTGGGGAATAATGGAGAATTTCAGTGTGGATGGAGGTTGTGTTGGGATTTATCTATCTATGCAAGTACCCTAAAATGCTCTATTAAACTTGGCATCCAGCTTCTTAGCTGAGGGGAGGAGAGAAATCATGTAGAATCAAATCAAATTTGAAAGCTAGATGTGATAAGGAGACCTTCAAGGTCATGGCAACAGAGGACTAGTAGGAGGCTTTGGCATCATCTAGCTGTTTTTTGAAGAGATCCTGAGCAATTTGCAATTCTGGAGAAAATTGGAGGCCTCTCAAATAGGGGAGAACTGGGACACATTTGCCAGCAGGCATGGAAGTAATCTGAAACAGTGACATCTGAATAGAGGCATTTTGAAAGCAAATTTAGCTATAGGTAAAAGATTAGTTGCCTTGCTGGTAGTTTATGTAGGAATGAAGATGATACTCTAAGGTAGCATATGTCCTCTTACTTTCTCCATCCAACTGCAGAAGATGGATGTAGGATAGGTGGAGTTTAACATCCAATAATTGAAATAGAGCCATCAACAATTGCACTGTGAATTGTATGCCTCTGGAAAATGTAAGAAAGGTTCTAGAAAACTTGCTGAACAAATAGATGACCTGTCTCAGGAGCAGCGGGGAGGCCATGGTGGAATGAAATGAGACACCTTAAAAATAATGGCAGGTACTATCAGAATAGTATCCAGGCCCTGGATACATGGTAGGTCAGCAATAAATGTTCAAAGAAACTGTGTCCCGTGGGCTCTGTATAGTGGTCAAGGAATATATTACTCTAGCTGATTTGTCAGTGAGAGGTTTGGCATGGCAACGAGTGTGGTAAGAAGAAACCTAAGCCTTGATATTCTCAATACTACAATACTACAAAAAGTCACAGAGAAGGATATGGGCCATTTGAAATACTTCAGGATGTCTTGCTGGCTGGCTGTCATGGCAGAGTTGTAAAACCTCTTCTTTCAAGGAAGAGAGAATTTATAGTAGGTATCATGACATAGTTCTCCCTGCTCCTAAAGGAAAAGGAGGAAGACAAGGAACCTGGACATAATGCGTCCTGTTAATGCAGAATATGGATTCAGTCAGGTAGGGAAGCCTTCTAGCCCCAAGAGTCTCACAGAATGGGTAACACACTGAGAAGGGGACAAAATTTTCTAGGTGCAGGCCAGAGGATGGAAGAGGCACAAAATATCCTGGTTTCCATGATAAAGCATCCATGTAGAGTTGCATTAAAACTACAAATTGTGCCATACAGCAAGGCACTCTGTGAGTATCTGAAGAGTTTGGAAATGATCCAAATTCTTGTAGTTAGATTTACTTTGATAAGTGTTGTGCTCCTTTGGGGAGGTAGCATCAAATGCTGAAAAACTTTTTTATGGTTAAAATTTCCCTGTTAAAAATATCATACAGATGCAGCCAGAAGTATTTTTCCCAAATATGTTATGTAATGGCCTTACAAATAATACTTAATTTCTGTTGATAGCTGCTTCAGCATTTTGTTTAATTATTGTGAAATATTTGCACTATGGAATGTACTATATTCCATTGCAATTCTTCTATAGAAGCTGATAAAAAGCACCTCATTTCCAAAGCATTTGCCATTTCATATCTTCCGTTGGTTCCCCTAAACCCATATCCTGTGCTTCTTGAGGGCTATAGGGAGGCCATCTAACTATCATCACAGAAATGACCCAACTTACAGGTAGTCCTCGCTATCCAACCACAATAGGGACCAGAATTTAGGTCGCTAAGCAATTTGGTCATTAAGCAAATTGGAGCTGATTTTATGACCTTTTTACGATGGCCATTAAGCGAATCACCTTGGTCGTTAAGCAAATCATGTGGCCGTTAAGTGAATCCAGCTTCCCCAATGGATGGTTTTGCCAGAATTCACTTAGCGATCATGTGATTCACTTAACGACCATCGTGAAAAGATCATAAATTGTGATCACATGACTGTGGGGGTTGTAAAGCACTTTTCCCAAGGCTGTCATAACTCTGGACCATCGTTAAACAAATGGTCGTTAAGTGAGGACTACCTGTATTCAGTTGCATTAGTCATCATAATGCTCACACATAATTTTATTATTTGTGTGATGATGTCATGGCACATTTGTAATTTTGTTATCTTTGTGCCTTATTATGGTTGTGTATACTAAGATATGATATTCATGTTTTTCTTTTAATATGTATTCTCAAAAATTGTAGCAGACATGATTCATATGATTGGTTTGTAACAGAGTTCCTACAAACATTTTGGAATATACTTCAAGGCAATTCATAGTCCTATGAATTTACTGTAGCTACAACAGCTATAGTATTTGATGGATCTTGAACCAAACTGTATTCACCCATTAAACCAGTACTGCTACTAGACAACATTTGTTGATTGTTTGCATTATAGGTGTATTAATTGCCAGCATAGTTTTCATATATTACCAATCTTTAATATGTCTTCCAACTTTGATTTCCCTGGGTAGTGCTATTTTTGTTTTAATGTTTGTGCTGAAATTGCAGTTTAAATGGTAGTGGTAACTAATTTTAAAAAAAGTCATTCACTTAGTGGTATTTTCATTTTAAAACCTTCTGCTCTGAGTTAATTTACTAGTAAATGGCTGCAAATGAAAATTTATTGTGTCTTAGGCATTTCAGATTTGTAGACAACTACTTGCCTGGGATGAGTTAACATTGCATGCAGCTGACCAGAAAAGAAACATTTTTGTGCTTCTGACTATTCTGTAAGAATAGAATTACTTCTTTCTGCTTTGTATCCTAAAATAGATAGAGGAATAGGTACTATTCTGTTAACTGGATATTGATCCCCTCTTCTGAATGTTAGTTATGCTCTTATCTTCCCTGGATAGGCAATAGAGGATAGTTACATGCTGTTTCTAGAATATGAATAAATACGTTTTTGGAATAATGTGTCTTATTGATTGTACACAATGAGAAAGGTGGTGCCAGTCAAATGCAATGAACATAGTTGTTGCTTTACTTTGTTTCTCTATTAGAGAACATGAGAAGCATTTATAACTTGAATAGCATTACTATACAGTAATACAGTGATACCTCGGGATACGAACGCCTCTGCTTGCGAATTTTTCGGGTTACGACCAGCTCTGGCCCCAAAAATTTACCTCGGTTTGCGAACTCCGCCTCGGGGTACGAACCGGATCGGCGGCCATTTTCCACCGTGACACGTGGTCCATGGCCATTTTCCGCCCGTGCCACGTGGTCCGCGGCCATTTTCTGCCCATGACACGTGGTCCGCGGCCATTTTTCCGCCCGTGCCACGTGGTCCGCGGCTGTTTTTCTGGCCCTGCTGCGTGGTCCGCGGTCGTTTTCGCGTCGCGCCGGGCTGTTTTCGCACCGCGCCACGCTGGGCCGTTTTCGTGCCGCACCGCGCCAGGCCGTTTTTGCACCAGGCCGTTTTCGCGCCGCACCGTGCTGCGCCGCACCCGGCCGTTTTCGCGCCGCACCATGCCGCGCCCGGCCGCTTTCCCGCCCGACGCGTGGTCCGTGGACGCCAGAACGGATTAACGGTAATTACATTGAACCTTATGGGAAATTGCCTCGGGTTGCGACCAAATTCAGGCGGAGGGCGGAACGGATTAACCGGATTTACATTGAACCCTATGGGGAAATTTGCCTCGGGGTGCGACCAAATTCGGAGGGCGGAACAGATTAACCGGATTTACATTGAACCCTATGGGGAAATTTCCTTCGGGTTACGACCAACTCGGGATACGCCCAGAGTCACGGAACGGATTAAGTTCGTATCCTGAGGTACCACTGTACCTCGGTTCACGAACGCTTCTGTTCATGAACAATTCGGTTCACGAACAGCAGCGTTTGCAAAATTTTGCTTCCGTTTGCGAACTCCGCATCGGGTGATGAACATGACCCGCGGCCATCTTCCCTGCTCTGACACATGTTCGTGGCTTCCTGTAGGTGAGATCGCGGTCGCAGACAGACACTGGCTGTGAAGCTTTTTGGTGTGCTTTTTAGCATGGCTCCAAAGAAAGTGCAGAGCAAGCATGATGGTAAAAAGAAAGTGCAGAGCAAGAATGGTAAGAATAAGGTTTTGAAGAAAATAACCATTGAATTGAAGAAGGAAATTGTAGAAAAGCATGAGCGTGGTATTCGTGTGACTGATCTGGCCTCGGAATACAAGATGGCGAAGTCGACAATCTCAACTATTTTGAAGAATAAAGATGCCATCAAAGGAGCTGATGTGGCAAAAGGAGTAACAGTGTTAACCAAGCAGAGGACATAAGTGCTGGAAGAGGTGGAAAAACTTTTGTTAGTGTGGTTGAATGAGAAACAGCTGGCAGGTGATAGTGTTAGTGAAGCTATGATCTGTGAAAAAGCCAGGAAATAGCACAGTGATTTACTGCAAAAAAATCCCTCTACAAGCGCAACAAGTGAAGAATTTAAAGCCAGTAGAGGCTGGTTTGATAAATTCCGCAAGAGAAGTGGCATCCACAGTGTGACAAGACATGGTGAGGCTTCCAGTTCTGACAAGGCCACTGCAGAAGCCTACAAGAAAGAATTCACGGAATTCATGAAGGCGGAAGGAAACGTCACTCAACAACTGTTCAACTGCGATGAAACAGGGCTCTTCTGGAAGAAGATGCTGAACAGAACCTATATCACGCAGGAGGAAAAGGCACTGCCAGGGCACAAGCCCATGAAGGACAGATTGACCCTTTTGCTGTGTGCGAACGCAAGCGGCGAGCTGAAGATTAAACCACTACTGGTGTACCATTCCCAGACCCCTCATGCATTCAAGGAACACAATGTGAACAAGGCCAGACTGCCTGTCATGTGGAGGGCCAATGTGAAAGCTTGGGTCACAAGGCAATTGTTCATGGAATGGCTGCACGAGGTGTTTGCACCCACCGTTAAAAAATATCTTTCTGACAACCAACTGCCTCAAAGGTGCCTTCTTCTGATGGACAATGCCCCGGCACACCCTCCAGCCTTGGTGGATGATATGGACGCTGAGTATGACTTCATAAAGGTCAAGTTCCTCCCCCCCCAACACGACACCTCTTCTGCAGCCCATGGACCAGCAAGTGATTTGCAACTTCAAGAAGCTGTACACAAAGGCCCTCTTCACCAGGTATTTTAATGTCACTGAAGAGATGTCCTTGACTCTGAAAGAATTCTGGAAGAAACATTTCAATGTCCTCCACTGCATCAACCTCATTGACAAAGCCTGGGAAGATGTCACGTACTGGACCTTAAACTCAGCCTGGAGGAAACTGTGGCCAAAATGTGTCACTGAACGTGACTTTGAAGGATCTGGTGCAGAGGTAGTGGAGGAGATTGTGTCCATGTGCAAGAGTATGGGTCTGGATGTTGATGGTCCAGACATAGAGGAGCTTGTTGAGGACCATAAGGAGGAGCTGACCACGGAAGAACTTGCTGAACTCCAGAGTGAGCAGCAGAAAGCGCTTGTTGAGGAGCATTCCACTGAGGAAGAGGAAGACAGGGAGAAGGTTAGCAGTGATGTGATAAAATCCATTATGGAAAAATGGAATGAGTGCCAGGATTTCTTTGAGAAGCACCACCCCAGCATAACTGTAACGAACAGAGTGTTGAATCTGATGAATGATAACGTGGTCTCTCATTTCCGGAGGGTTATGCAGCGCAGGAAAAAACAAGTGACGTTAGACAGATTTTTTGCCAAAAGTGGGCCTGCAGCTAAGAGACAAGAGAGGACACCCCTGAAGGAGATCTCCCTGATGTCCTTTTGAAGGGGGACTCTCCCTCCAAACAGTAACCGCCTCCCCACCCGCCTTCCTGTCCTCCATGCCAGAAGTCGCCTCAAGCAAGGTTAGTGTTCTCTCTCTTCATACTGTACTGTACTGTACTTTGTTTCATATTTTTGTGGTTTAAAAAAAAATACATATGGTTCAGAATGGATTAACCTATTTACATTGAACCTTATGGGAAAATTTGATTCGGTTGGCGACCAAAATCAGTTGGCGACCACATTCATAGGGGTCAGAACGGATTAACCTTATTTTGTTGTTGTTCAGTCGTTAAGTCGTGTCCGACTCTTCGTGACCCCATGAACCATATTGCGCCAGGCCTTCCTGTCCTTCACTGCCTCCCTGAGTTTGCTCAGTTTCATGCTCATTGCTTCAGTGATGCTATCTAACCATCTCATCCTCTGCCGTCCTCTTCTCCTTTTGCCTTCAATCTTTCCCAGCATCAGGGTCTTTTCCAAAGACTCCTCTCTTCGCATTAGGTGGCCAAAGTATCTGAGCTTGAGCTTCATTATCAGTCCTTCCAATGAACAATCAGGGTTGATTTCCTTTAAGATTGACTGGTTTGACCTCCTAGCAGTCCAGGGGACTCTTAAGAGTCTTCTCCAGCACCACAGTTCAAAGGCATCAATTCTTCGGCGCTCAGCCTTCTTTATGGTCCAGCTCTCACAGCCATACATTACTACTGGAAAAACCATAGCTTTGACTATGCGGATCTTTGTCCGCAAGGTGACATCTCTGCTTTTTAATATGCTATCTAGGTTTGCCATAGCTTTCCTCCCAAGGAGCAAGCGTCTTTTAATTTCATGGCTGCAGTCTCCGTCTGCGGTGATCTTGGAGCCCAAATAAATGAAGTCTGTTACTGCTTCCATTTCTACCCCTTCTAGTTGCCAGGAATTGATGGGTCCAGATGCCATGATCTTAGTTTTTTTAATGTTGAGTTTCAAGCCAGCTTTCGCACTCTCCTCCTTCACCCTCATCAAGAGGCCCTTTAGTTCTTATTCACTTTCTGCCATTAGGGTGGTATCATCTGCATATCTGAGGTTATTGATGATTCTCCCTGCAATCTTAATTCCTTATTTACATTGAACCTTATGGGGAAATTTGATTCGGTTCGCGACCAATTCGGTTTGTGACCAGAATCATGGAACGAATTAAGTTCGTGAACCGAGGTACCACTGTATTAGCTTGAAGTAGCTCTTGTCTTTACAAGACTTCTATGATTTTCTCCTTGATTTACTTTTTCACAGAAACTTGTCTTTTTCCATTACTTACAAACAAAGTTTCCACAAATCTAGATGGACCTTTGGATCAGAATTGGGAACTATGGCTTAGTTTGCTTATAACCCTGAAAGAATAGCCACAGTCTATGGTGTTCTGCTGGGTCAGGTGTGGGAGAGGTGGAGTATCTAATCTTAGGTCCCTATATAACACCTAAAAGTGATGTGTGAGTGGAGGAAAAGCAAGATGTTATTCCACTGCATTTGCCCCCTGTTCAAATCCATTTGAATTTGCTTCTGTATTTTCTTCTGTCTGTTTTCATGAAAGGCGGAGAGGGAGAGATTATTCAGTTGCACTGCTGTATTTAGGCAAATGGAGCAAGACTATCAGATTGTGCCTGCACAGTGTGTTAAAAGGAAGAACAGGAACATGAAAATACAGAAATTTTAAATGTTAAACTGATAAAGTGCCAATCAAAATATATTATTAACATTTAAAATCTAATAAAAACAATGATTTTCTTTAAAAAAATCCTTTTAGCTCTTAGGTTGAGAGGGAGAAAAAACAATTGCCACTTGCAGCAGCCTGCAGAGAAAATAGCAGTGCTAATTGCACCTCTTTATTTCTGGCTCATCCCTGTCTTGTTAAAGCTATGAAGGGAAGGATCATTTTTTATTTTATTTATTTATATTTCAAATTTAGACACCCATCTTACAAGGAAGTGATTCTGGGTGGTTTTATAAGAACAATAAATAAATATTAGTTAAAATACAATAAAAATAGTATAAATAGTATCATGTCTTCATGCACCCAAAAGTATGTTCTCAAGCCTGGGGTTGATATGTTTGTGGACCCTTATAGTGTTTTTGACTGTTATGGTTGTTCTGTTGTCAGGGCTTTTATATTTTGTTGTTATGTTCTTAACTGTTTTACTTGTATATTTGATATGTTGTAAGCCAGCCAGAATCTTTTGGAAGGGACAGTGTTAATACATCTAATAAATAATAATAAACTGGTACTTAACTCTTTGTACTATTAACAGCAAAGGTGGTTGTTGTTGTTGTTAGCCCAAGTCAATCCACTGCAGGATGAAGGACTCTTAATTGAAGACTATTGTGATGGAATGGAATTATGAAGGCCAGGCTCAGAGATATAAACATTTTCTTAGCTCACCAGAGAAGCGTGGGAGATACAAGAGGATGAGACTGGCACCTCCCTGAGGAATTCACACTGTTGTGACTGGATGGCTTGGGAGCTGAAGTTTCAGTCTGGGAAGATTCTTGCTAGAGGTTGTAGCTAATAAAGCTGAACTGAATTTGCATTGTCTCTTGGAGTTTCTTGGGCTAGGCCTGACAACTATAGACCATAAACTACCATGCTGGTTTGGTGTAGGTTGATAGATAGATGTTTTTTGACTTCCCAGTCTAGAGGATTGAGAGTAGCTGACCAATACACAGAAATAAAACTGGGGCTTTCTCCCACTGTCATATTATCAAGTGGATGTACAATTTACACATCTCATACATTTTAAATTATGGTGGGACATTATTGTTGAATAAAATTAGGACCTGTTTCTTATATTATTTGCAGATACTACTTTTTTGCTATATGTTAATTTCGGAATGGTAATTCACAATTGGTTTGGTTCAGTGTTGAAATGCATCTTCAGCATTCTGGCTGCCATCCAGTAATCAAGCCAGCTTAAGAAAATCTTTTGTTTTTGTTCTCTAAAAATAACACTGAAGACTACAATACGTTAATTGTGACTGTAATCAATGTCAAAACCCTTCCTGTTAGGGCTTTTCATTAAGTTCGTAGAATATACAGTTGACATATCTAGGAACCATTTTGCATGATTCATGGAAGCTGTAATAGAGAATCCTAGCTAGCTAGCTAATCCTTGGAATGAGGTTGTATAGATCACTCCTGTACATTTTTTTGTGTGTGGTTTCCTTATAAATCACAAAGTCCTAAGTCAGTAGGCATGTTAGCACAGCCACCACTTGTGGATTAGGTTAATTATGGGTGAAGTTGGGATAAGCAGTATGTTACTGCAATTTGTCTGGTCCCCTCACTCATGTCAGTATCTTTGTACCCTAGCTTGGCCAATACTTCTGTGTAGCATTTATGATGTTCCTGTATAAGGACCTAACCTGAATATTTGCCCTATTTAGTACTTGAATGGGGGATCACTCAGGAGATAGGACTACAAGCTAGACTGGGCAGTCATAAAAATAATCTGGAAGAAGGCATGACATATCACTTCTGTGCTATACCAAGAAAACTGCAGGGATGTAAGTCACTGGATCTAGAGCACAATTTGAAGGCAGCTTTCCCTGCCAAAGCATATAAATTGGTTATGTAGAGAAACTGCAATCAGTTCAAGAGAATGTTGTAAAATTAGTTTGGGAAAAAACAGAAATTAAAGAGAAATATTGCCTAGAGTATGGATTGGGGTGCACTGTGTACTGCTGAAGAGAACTGGATGTCATAATGTAAGTTAACATGCTATTGTAGATGAGCCTTTTGCATGTATATGTAGTGGACATAGAGAGTTCTATTTTATCTTCAAATACTGTAACAAATACTTCTCAAGGAGGGGGCTGCATGTATGTATTGCCATCTAGAGATCAATGGCAGACAGATAATAGTATACCAACGCAGAATTCCTGTAGACAGGGAGACTAAATTTAATTTCAGTCTGTGGGCTAAAAGTGAGAGAATTGAACTCAGAACTCTACCTCTGAGGGTAATTTATTCTGGCCCCATTCTCCAGTGAAATTTGGCTTTGGAAGAGATGCTTTACTTCCTCCTTTTTATATGTGATTTCTCCCATGTTATGTTGTAGAATTCTAACATTACTGACTCTGCTGTCTTGGAATTTGACAGGTAATGGATGACAGTTCAATTCTGTATTATCTCCTGTATTTCATATTTGGCACAAAGCAGTGGTGGTTATTTTGTCACACAAGAGCCTGGCATATTTTGGTAGGATAAAAGTGCTTATTCATAGCTTCCAAGAATGATTGACTATGAATTTTATATTTTGGTTTCTTAGTGAAGTATTCAGCTGAAAATTGAGAATTCAGTTATGTATGCAGGAACAGCAGGATTTCTCACAAATCATCTGTGCCATGGATGGGTCTGTTTCATAGAAATTAAACTAGGTTTAAAACGTGCTCTGGATGAAATGAATTGGTTTAAAATATAGGAAAAGTAAGAATACAAATGCATTTTTCTGTTCTATACTAAATGAAGTCAGACCTAAAAGTGAAAACACTGCAAAGTTGTCTAGCCTTTTTTCTGTTATGCTGTTTTTATTTAAAGGATACTAGAAAATATAGTTTTTAGTAAGCAGTACAATGATATTGGCTTAATCAGTTGTATATATGCTTGCATCAAAAATTAACTGAAGTCTGCAAAGAATCCTAAAGAATTTTTAGAGTGGTGCTATGTTTGTGGGTTAGAAAAAATAGTATTTTGCCTTGTTTGTTTGGACATAGTTTTGTGGATTGCTGTCCATGTTATCAGATCCATGAGATGTCTCCTGAGATGATTTATGCACATGCAAACACCAATCCTTAGATGTAACAGTGAAATCAAAGGAAGTGAATTACAAGAAAAATGGGCATTTAATGATAATTTAACAAGATGGATGCAAAATCAGTGATAATTCATAAAGTAATGTTGATAACATTCTGCTGTTGATAATATAATTCACTTGTACTAAAGTGTGATAACAAGCCACAAGTGAGAGCACTGAACTTTGATTAAATTAATTCATCTATTCCACACTGCATTCTGTCATTACTTCCATTGTTAGAGAATAACTATCTTGAACAATATGTATTTTCAAGGTGTTGGAACCTGACAGGACATGATTCTGATTAAGCATAAAGGGAATTGGATATCAGTATTTAACTAGAAACAACTTTTTCTTTAGGTGAATTGTTCTGCTTACTGTAAGTATGTGTTAACCCTTTGGAAAAAATAGTGGTAGCAGGGTCATTTCTTACTAGTGTAGTTTAATATAGAGAATTTGATTTTGCAGTGAGTTCTAGAAGGAATTAATTTATTTTAAGTGGTTATCACAAACCTCAGTAAACTATGATTTTAAATAATATTATTTACTTTGGTTCATATCCTGGGACCAGTGCTAGTTTATACATGTTTCTATAACTTTTCTCTTTTTTTCTTCTCTGTCTTTAGGATCCTTCCGTTACACAAGTGACAAGAAATGTTCCACCAGGATTAGATGAGTACAACCCTTTCTCAGATTCTAGAACAGTAAGCATTCTTATCTTTCTTTCAGTGGACATTTTAAATCTGCGAACCCTTTATGTATTACTTTGAATTTATTATATTTTCACTGATCAAATCCTATCTGTATTTTAATGGATAATGTTTGAAGCAGGCTATTTTAGAACCAAAGTGTAAAAAAAGTGCATTTTGAAGGTGAAGTCAGTCATTCCATTTTGATAGCAGCTCTAGTAAGATCAGAGCTGAAACATTCTAGAGCCATTGGTTAAGAAAGATAACAAAATTCTAGACTAATAGCATGAGAAATGAAACAAAGGTGAATATTCAAGTGGGTAAGAAGCCGCCTCCTGCTTAGTCTTTGTTAATGAATGGGAGATTAATGATTGGAAAAGTGGTGATCTTTCCATGCTTCTTATGGTTTCTGATCTTTAACTGTCCAATTCCTTAGGATCTAAGTATAACTTAATAAATTGTTCTACAAAAGGATAGCATGAAATGTAAAAATCTGGATTGAAAGCATTCTGACATATCCTTTTCTACTGAAGCCTTTCATTGCTGAAAAAGTTGCTCCAGAATGCTTTGGAGGTTCTTAGGAAAGTATCTGGCAAGATATGAGGCACTGTGATCCACTGACAAATTCAGGAAGCCATAATATGCTATAGGAAGTTATTGAGAGTTGTTTGAATAAATTAGGAGTAATTATCTGCAGAATAAAGGTGTTTTGGACCACCGTTCTTCAGAGCTGTTAGAAGCTAAGAGGAAAATAATACTTATTACTGATTCAAAATCTATTACTGAATATTTGTTTTATTTTATTTATTATCCCACATTGCCTCCTGGTTTAAGTAGGTCTCTTTTTCTTCTCAGCCCCATCCCACTCCCCATTTAATGGTAACAGTAACTTTTTAAGGGAGATTGAGAAGAAATAATTTGCCTAAGAACATCTGTTGAGTTTCATGGCTGAATTGGATTTTAGTGCATCTGATTGCACTAATTTGAGATTATCTATGCTTCCATTTCCACTTTCAGAGGAAAAATACATTTGATTTTAGACTACAGGACCTGTAAATTAATTTAGGAAGGGTATGTGAAAATAAGAATTATATGGTCTCTTGATTATTTAAACCCTCAAAAGTTTTGCCTTTAATAAGCACTGTTTTGTTCTCGAAATAGTCTCTCCCACAATTACTTTCCTTGCTATTGGAGTTTTTAATTGGTACCAGTAGGCATATTTAGTAGATTTGTGTATTATAAACTGTCCACCTATCCTATCATATTGCTCAACGTCCTTTTATGCAAAAATACCACTATTTTAGTGCTTAATTTGATTTTATTAATTCCTTTATTGCCGTATTCCTAAACCTATCATCTGTAACCTAGTATACTTAAAATATGTGATTTTATATTTTATATTTAATATTTAATATCTCTAATATCTCTATTAGTGAAAGTATATACAATTATTGGAAATTATGGAAAGTATATCCAATATAAACAGACCATTATGTGACACAGAATGTTGGAGTATAGATGACCTTGTGGCCTGATCTAGCAGGGTTCTTCTGTTTTCAGTTTAATGTACCCTATTTTAAAATCCATCTATAAAAATAAAATAAATCAAAGGCTTTTAAAAAGCAAGCCAAATAATTTTGGAGGGTTAAAATTGCACCTAAAAAGCTCCAAGAAAAAAGTAAAGTACTTGCATTATCAAAAAGGATAATAAAATAGACATTTGGTGAAGCACTCTAGAGTGAGTGTTATACATCTGGAGTAGCACCATTAGAAGAGTGTTAAGTATCTGGAGTCTCCAGCTCAGTTGGTGTGGGTTTTCCATAGGTAGCCCTTGATTAAAGATCTTAATATGTAGGTAGATAAGAAGATAGACGCATAAATGTTCAACTATTCTGATTCTAAGCCATGAAGTTATTTATTTATTTAACTGGTATGCTACCCTATTGACTCACAGAGTCAAAATTAAAATATTCATAATAGCAGTATAAACATCTATGCTAAGAATAAGTCCATGACAAACTTATTTACAATAATATGAAATTGTCATATACAAGTTGCACACCTACTCCATAAGCAAATCACATCTGTACTTTAACATTTCTCCATACACCATTTGTACTGCAATCTTACCATTTTTCAACTATCTCACTTCAGTTCCTTTTCATCAATACTTTCTTAGATGCTAACATTCATAGCATTTGTCCCAATTTCACTCTTTGGTATAAAATAATCATTCCCATAAAAATCTCTAAAATAATCATTTCAGCATTCCTTCCCTTTGGTCTCATTCCAAATTATACTCCATTGTAACATGTTCCTGTTCCTAGTCTACAGATTGAATAATAGGAGTCTCTTTTGAACACTTGTATTAGAAAGCGATAATCAACTTGATGTTGGAAAAGGGTATATGCTGAAGCTTGTTTATAGCAGTTTAAAAATTAATGTTAAAAGACTTGCTGTTTTTTCCCTAATAATAATGCATTTAAAATTGTGAAATTCATGTGATGTATATTGTTTGTTGACTTTGTGAAGTGTTTCATATTGTAATGAATTGGATCAATAGGTATCTGTGGCTTTCCAAGTTAGATACATCACAGTCATGTGACTGTTAGCAGTTGAGAAGTTATTTCTGTAGTTGAAGTTTGACCAGAGACTCACAAGTGCCTATGTGACCTCAAAAAGGTAAAAGGAGAATCCTGATCTCTTTAATAGTTCAAGCAAAAGTTCTCAACTATTCTTGGAGTTTCTTGGATGACCTGTTTTAAGCAAAAACTACTGAACAAGCTCTGAAGTTTAATATCTCTTGGATCTGTGTGCTGATATTAGTCTGAGATCATAAAACTTGTATGTGCATTTGCTTCCAGTATTTGGATATACTTGATAAAATATTTCATTGTTTAAAGTGAGAGATAAATTCTTCTTCTGGAAGGAAGTAATATCTTACTGTTACCTCAAATATTGTTGCTCATGGCCTCCTGACATCAAGAGGGAAATTCAGAATAACTTTGTCTCTTGTCAGATGGGTAGAAACCAGTGTCCAGAAGTACCTAGATAGCTCAGTGCAATTTTTCTGTTAAGTTATTCTATAGATTAGATTAGATTCAGTGGTATCCTTTCACTGACAGGAAGTCTGTTTCATTCATGGAACAGCTCCTGACAACTCTAGCAGTGATTGAGGTGTTAGATTGGAAAACCATAGATGCTCACTAGGTGACTTTAGGCCAGTCACTCCCTTTCAGCCCAACCTATCTCACAAAATTGCTATTGTTGGCAAAAAATAGAAGGCAGGAGAGCTATGTACACTGCCTTGTTCCTGAACAAAAGGTGGGATATAAATTTAATAATAAATAAGCTTAGCTCAAGAGCTTTACTTATAAAAAGTGATTCTAAATCCAGAGGAATTTTTCCATTTGTGCTGACTTTAAAATTCTCAGTATCTTTGTGTCCCGTGTGTTCATGCACTTTCTTACAGTCTGATAGAACATAATGCAGCCACCTTGTGGAGCTTAGTAGATTTGGGTCTGTAAAGTGCCTGAATGGAACACAGGCTAGGATACCCCTTTGCTCCTTCTTGAGTTCTATGTTTTAACAAAGGCAAGTAATAAATACACTAAAATATTATAACACCACAAATACTAGTGCTGTTGCTACATAGCAAGTGGTTTTCATGTCCTGCTTATGCACAGAACAGTATTATATATTTTCAAAGCTATTGTTTAATCATATCACTTATTAATATAAAAAAAAACATGTATGTCTTGGATAATATCCCTGTTATTCTGTTCCTGGGATTTTAGGTGTGTTGAATAAAATGCTAACTTTATTTATTTACTTTCTTGGTAAACTTATGCTGTCAGCTACCAAGATCTCTCAGTAGTTTTATTGTAAGTTCCATAGTTGTATAATCTTTTCACCATAGGCTGATGTTAGCACTATTTTGTGCTTGCTATATTGGATACAGCATTGATAGCCAAATCTCATTAGCTTAGTACCTGTATAGGCTAATGCATATAGAATATTGCAGATGCAGACCCTGGCACTTCCAATTAAAAGAGCGCAGGTAATTGGCGATAGGAAAGATTTTGGTCTCAGACCTTAGAAATCCATTACCAGTCCGAGCAGAAAGTACAGGTCGGAACTGCTATGCTTATATAGTAATGAGAAACAAATTCTAATCTAATCTCTAGACCATATTTTTAACATTACCTAAATATCAATTTGTGGTTATGTGTATTTTGGGGGTTATATATACCTATTAAGATTGATACTGAATTATGTGATATAAAGTACTGGAAACTGATGGGAAATAGTCTGTTTTTTTACATTAGCATGAATGGTATTTTTGTTACAGTATTCATGGCATATATACACATACACACAAACACGTCGATTCTGAGCTTTATTTTTTCTATAAATTGCATTATTATGATTATTATTGTTGGTCACACAATCAGCCAGATGTTTAGACTGGATTTGGCATTTTTATCCACCTGTCGAGTCCTTCCCAAGGACCCGGGATAGGCAGATGTTTGGTGGTATTAAAGGTATCGTCTCAGGATATAAGCTGTTCCAAGTAAAGCTGCCTTTTGCAATTGACTGATGGTGATTTTGTCAATGCTGATGGTCTTCAAGTGGTGCTCCAGATGTTTTGGGATTGCACCTCAGGCACCTATAACTGTTGTTACTATCTTTGCTTTCTTTTGCCATAGTCATTCTACTTCTATTTGCAGGTCTTTATATTTTGTGATCTTCTCCAGTTCTTTCTCTTCTATTCTGCTGTCTCCAGGAGTTGCAGTATCCACTATCCAGACTTTTTTGTTTTTCTTATCGACAGTTGTTAAGTCTCAGATGTTGTGTGGCAGGTGCTTGTCTGTTTGAATTCTAAAGTCCCAGAGCACTTTAGCGTGTTCATTTTTTTATTACTTAGTCTGTTTTGTGATCCCACCAGTTCTTGCTTGTGGGCAAATGGTATTTCTTGCAGATATTCCAGTGTACCATTGTTGCTACTTTGTCATGCTGTTGTTTGTAGTCAGTCTGCGTGATCTTTTTGCAGCAGCTAACTTGGTGGCCCATTGTTTCTTCAAGCTTCTTTGCAGAGGCACCATTTGCTGTCTGTTGCTGTTTTCTCAATTCTGGCTTTATATGCATTTGTCATAAGGCTTGGTCTTGTGCAGCCAGAATTAGCCCCTCTGTCACTTTCTTCCACTTTTCTGTTCTTAGCCATTGCCAGGTCTTGTTGTTATCTGATTTGCCCACTATTTTTTTTGTGTACTGGCCATGTAATACTTTGCCTTGCCATATCTCTTTTCTATTCATTTGGTCTTTCTAGTAGGCCAGTTTGGGCTCTTCAGTATTCAGTAAGCCTTCATGGTATACTAGCTTCAGTGCATCTTCTTCATTGTCCTTCAGATATTCTTCCAATGCCCTTTTTTCTTCTTCACCTTTCTGGTGTACTTGCAACACTCCATGCCCACCTATGCTCCTTGGTAAGTAGAGTCTGTCAGCATTGCTGTGTGGAGGATGGGCATGATTCATTGTCATTATTTTTCTGGTCTTCCTATGCAGGGCTTCTAGTTCTGCTTGAGTCCAGTCCACTATTCCAGTTGTGTATCTAATGACTGGAATTGCCCAGGTGTTAATTCCCTTGATGGTATTTCCTCCACTGAGTTTGGACTTTAAGATCTTCACTCTCATGATGTATTCACTAATAACCTCTTTCTTGACTTCAGTGTGCTTGATGTTGTCAGCCTGAAGGATGCCCAGGTATTTGTAGTGATCTTCTTCTTCCAGACTCTTGATGTTATTTCCATAGGGCATCTTGATTCCTTCAGTTTTCACTATTTTTCCCCTATTGATGGTAAGGGTGGCACATTTGTCCAGTCCAAACTCCATTGCAGTATCTTGGCTGTATATTCGGACAGCGTTGAGCAGCTATTCTATTTCAGATTGTTTGTTTATTTATTTATTATTTTATTTATTTATTATCAGATTTTTATCCTGCCTTTTATATGTAACTCAAGGTGGCAAACATACCGAATTCTCCTATTTTCAACAACCCTGTGAGGTGGGTTGGGCTAAGAGAGAGTGACTGGGCCAAAGTCACCCAACTGGCTTTCATGCTTAAGGAAGGCCTAGAACTCACAGTCTCCTGCTTTCTAGGCCAGTACCTTAACCACTACACCAAACTGTCTCTTACTATTATTATTGTGTTACTATTGTGTCTCGCCAATTCTTTTGTTCTGAACACAGGGCTATTCAGTAAATCAGGTCTGTTGAAACAGAAGAAGCAAGAAAACGTATGTGTTTAGTGGCATCCACTTAAATATATATAAAATCTTGAAAGAAATGATTTCTATCTCATGCTATAGACAAAGTTGAGGTTGATTTAAAATGACCCTTCAGGCTGTTCTTGGTCAGAGGAAGAAATGAAGAGTACAAAGAATCAATAAAAAGTATTAATTAGGTGAAAATTATTTCTTTTGAATTGCAAAAGATCTGCTCCATGATTAAAAAATGCAATGTTTTATCCACTGAAGATCAGCCAGTTAATTTACTGCTTGACTAAAAAGATGTCCCAAATATTAAAGTAATGCAATTATTTTTTTTAACAAATTCAAGTACTAAGGACTAGAGGTATTCATATAATAGTTTTCATGAATCCAGCAAAGCTTGGAAGCCACTCTGTGTTTTGAAGTTACTTAGGAGGACTCTGCAGTGCAGCAGTTGTTTAAGTGAGTGAACAATGGCTTTTTTAGTATGCCATCTGTCATAGTTAAAACTTTATTCTTCAATTTGCAGCATAACTCAATTAACTGAAAGCTTTGCCCACTGTAATAATTTTAGATGGGTGAGGTTCATGTTTATGTTTGAGGAGCTGCCCCCCTGTAGGGGAATGGGACATCCTCTCTCTTTTCTTTTATGTAAATTGCTCACCTGCCTTTGTCCTGTTTCCTGCTTGCTCTTGTAATATTGTTCTTGAGTTGTACCTACGTCTGATTACCGACTGTACTAAAGGCTTTGATTTGATTTCAAGCTTGAAGGAAGAAAATTCCAAATTGGTACCTTTTCCATCAGAACAAATTCAAAATGGCCGAATATTTTGTTTCAACTGGAGAACAATATGTTCAGAACACACATATTTTGTTTTGATCCCAGAACATGCAAAAAGACCTGTTTCTGGACTGAAACAGCCCGTTTTAAGATTTTTTCCTACAACTATAACATACAGAATGATACTATTTGAGCAGCTAAAATTTTATTCCAAGGAACACGTTTGTTAAATGTTTGAAAATCACAGTACTTTGCACACTTAGGTCCCTTTCTTTCTGAGAATGGGCTAGTTCAGATGTGTTCTTTCCTCTTTTCCATTTTATAATCCTACTTTTTAAAGCCCCAGTTTTCCTTGGTTATGTAAAGTGAGATATCCAAAGAGCTGCCTACAAATTATAATGGTAAACTAAGTTCATCAGACTTAGACTAGCTTCAGATACCATAGGAAACTTGGCTTAAGAATTAAGGAAATCTTTGCATCAAGCTACACAAGAGATAGATGCATTCAAACTAAACTCTCATGTCACAAGAAATCGTAGTTTTATTTGGTGTTTCATATCTGAACTGTGCTTATATTCCCCCCACAATGAATATATTTTTTCCCAAAATCATTGTATTTTCTTGCAGATTTATGGAAATATACCAAATCAGTTTTCAATCAGATGGCAATCCTAATAAAACATTTGGGGTACTGTTTCATGCTTTCTGTGAATGAGCTTTTAACTTGATGGTACAATGTAATTATACATCACTAGTGTATGTGTACATAGTTTATGAAAAGCATAAAGTTGACCATCCAGTGAATTACAGAAATGCTTCACATATATCTTACAGTCCTCTATAATTAATTTTTGTAAGACATCTTTGATAGGCTCTGAAGAGTGCCTCTAAAATCATTTTGATCTTTTTTAAATTTCCTAGCCACCACCAGGAAATGTCAAAATTCCTAACGTGCCCAGTACACAACCAGCTATAATGAAACCAACTGAGGAACCACCTGCTTATACTCAAATTGCAAAGGTATATTTGAAATTATTGATAACAGAATCTCAGTAAGTGAAACTTAATGTTTTTATGCTGATCATTTTTACCATTTATTTCTGCATTTATTTTTCCTTAGGAGCATGCCTTGGCCCAGGCTGAACTGCTTAAGCGTCAGGAAGAATTAGAGCGGAAAGCAGCTGAACTAGATCGTAGGGAAAGAGAGATGCAGAGTCTCAGTCAGCAGGGAGGTATGCTGATGCATCTTAAGACAATGGGCCGTGGTCCTCAGAGCCAACATTGCAATGGAAAAAAATAATTTGGTGCTAGCAGTTTATTGTCTGAGATTTGTGATTCCTGTCATTCTTTTGTTACAGTAGGTGGCAGCACCTAGCCAGTCTCGGCTGATCTTGAAAAAGCTAAAGAGGACACCAATAATAGCTCAGTAGAGACCATCAGGAAATTTCAGGACTGTTGGCTAGACTTAGAAAGCAAAACTTTCCTAAATCACTTTCACATAGTTGCCACGAAAATGATGTGGATCTGTCTGTATAGTCAGATAGGAATTGAGCTGAGTTTGAGGGAGACTTGTGAAGTTACTGGCTTCCCTGTGGCTAGAAATAGTTGTCAAGAGAGACAAAAGCCTTTCCTGACTTAAATGACTGGGGAAAGGCCATTGCTATGAAATTTAAGCTGCAGTTTTAGTTTACTTAAGGAATATCTTAAAATCATTTATGTTCCTTCTTGAAATAGAATAGATGTGAAAATGAGCAATCAGTGAAGATTGCAGTGCAGCCTGATCCATGTTTAATCTGTTGGTTGGTTTGTTCATTGGGGCTTGTATTCCATTAATGCAAAGACTCTAAATGGCTATTGCAGGAAAGATTGCATAGAATTGCAGCTTCAATTATATTCAACTCATTTTAATTGAAATGTTGCTAATGATTCTGTGTAGGCATTGGAATTTTCTGTATTTTAAGTGGGGAAACTCTTTTAATTAAATTAAAATGTTTTCACAATTAAGCATATGTGGGGATCATTTTTCTCACCAAAGGCCACATCACTTTCTGGGAGAACCTCTAGGAGATAAATACAAAGCTTGGCAGGGCCATTTCTAGTAACATTTTTTTCTCACACCCACATTCATACACAACATTAATTGTGACATAGGGGGCTATTTTGGTGAGGTTCACACAATGTGTGGAGTGAGTTAGCTCTTGTCTCCCAAGTTATGATTCCAACATAGTAATTAGACTGAAGAAAGTTTCCATTGGCAGTAATGGCTTTTCTAAAGGGAAATTGCTGTGCAGGGTTGAAGCCACAGACTGGAGATTCTACCTACTTTATGTAAAGCCTCCGTTTAATGAATGCAGTTCCAAGTGAAAATAAATAATGCCTTAACTTCTGTTAATTCAGGGGCACGATATTTGTAGGATCTCAAAGCTTTCTCCAACCTGTTACCATTCTCTGTAGGAAATTAAGTGTGTGTTTGTGTTTGTCTGTGCACATTGTTGTTGAAATGCAATCTGCTTGATCAGTAGAAGATCCACAAACCTTTCTTGAGAAATCATAAAATCAAAAGTGTGAAGTGACCCTTAATATGTACAAAGAATTTACCTTTTGCTCTTGCAGGAAGAAAGAACAATTGGCCTCCACTGCCAGGAAATTTCCCAGTGGGCCCTTGTTTTTACCAGGATTTCTCAGTAGACATCCCTGTAGAGTTCCAGAAAACAGTAAAGATTATGTACTATTTGTGGATGTGTAAGTAAAACCTATAGAACATACATATTTAAAAATCTTGAATTATATTTAGGTAATGTTTCGATGCTAGAATATTTTCATAGGCAAAAATTACTGAAGATTAGGCTTGTGCAATTCAGTCAGTGCACGTTGGTTTGCTAGCTGTCTGACAGAACTGTTTTATGAATATCCACATAGACCCAGAAGACCTTGGGAGGGACTGGAACTAGTTGTACTTTATGGTTTCAAGGAATGGATATACAGGGATACTTCATCTGCAAGCAAAGAGCCTTATTATTTGCAAAGGCCCATGAAGAATAATACTTAAGATAATGCATGTATATAGATGCTAGAGATTAAATGTATTTGGCATCCTAAAGAATACATGCATGTAAGAAAATGAAAAAGGAGCCGAAGACTCATATGGTTGCATCTAGGGTTCTTATGAGAGGAATTTTACTCCTGGGACTTTTTGCTTGAATTTAAAAAGGAAAGTTATTTTTGTTGATTCTTCCTTCCTTCATGACTCCTGAAAAATATCTCTAGAAACATCTGAGATGATTCTGGTATATATGTAACACTGCAAGAAAAAAGGGAAATGAATGAAAATAATTTTAGTCCCTTCCTCCAGTAGAAGCTTCCATTGGATTGCAATCTATTCTGCTAGTAGAAATCTTTTTTTGTATCATATGTATCCAGTTTGGATTGTATAGATACTCAACTTGTAGTAAGTTAATATATCATTATACAGATCATGATACATTTATATTATATATTGTTAAAATATATAAACTGGTAAAATAATGGGACTAATTCCATAGAGGCTTTATTGTAGCATAATTAGATGTTTCCTAAAACTTTATAGATTCTGATTTCTAAAGGTCAAACTTGTCTTCATTTTATTTAGGATGACAGTGCTCCTGTCCAAATATGAATCCTATTTGAAAGAATGTTTTTAATTTAATTTATAAATTAAAGTCTTTATAAAGTCTTCCTTCATTTTAACTTTTTTATTATAAAAAGTAACTTAAGAATAAATTCATTGAAAAAGCAAGTCCTTAAAAAGGCATACGATGAAGTAGGAAACAGTTTCCATAAAAGATCTCCACTTAAATTGTGTCCCTAATTTATTCCTCTAGAAATTCTCTTCTCCATAATAATATGTTGTCTTCCCCCCATTTTATTTTATCCCCATTTTCTTTATTATCATGAAAATATCAGTTTGCCCCCTTTGTCTTCCTGGAACTGGACTGCTCCTTCCTCTTTCTCCTCCTCCATATCAACTATTATTGAATACCCAAAGACTAGCAGATGTTAGACTCAGCACAAGAACATGACCTTGATATAGCTGGCTCTTTCCAGCCTTGTAAGCATGTTAAGAAAACATAAAGGGATAGATAACTGTTGGTGTACTCCCAGATTCCCTTCTACTTAATGCATTTTCCACTTGAGGCAACCAGGCTATCAACAATCATTAGCTATGTTTAAGGTGCTCATGAAAAAAGTTAAGTATGAGGAACATTTATCAGTAAAATACATTTGCAGCAAAGTATTTTCTTTGTATTTAATATTGTTTGCTTATTTCTATTAATAACTCTATTCATGCATATTACTATATACTACCTTGTTTCATTTCATATTATTTCCCTAACTCTAATTTATATTCGGCCATTTCCATATTGGCAAAGCATCTTCTGATATTATTGTTTTTTAAAACTTAGAAATGGGTTTGTGTCAGTTGAAGCTTGGTTAAAACTGTGATCTGATAATAGACTTTTATAGTTAATGGAATTAGGCTATATTATGAGCCTACACATAGTCCCTTGACATTAAACTAAGTAGGCTGAGATCTAAACAAAGATTTACTTAAGCTTTTGGCAGTGTATCATGAATGAAAGATACTGATTTTATGCCCTTTGCAAGGTGACATTTTCACAGACATAGAGACAAATATATACATATACATACATATTATGTGTGTGTGTGTATGCGCTATTTAATTATTAACCATCTCTCCTATTTGTTCCAGCAACCATATTTAAACATTTTCAAAAAGTGCCATTAAAAACTGCTGCATAGGGTACTTCAAACTAGCTTTGGCCAAATTGCTGCTTGCCGATGATAGTAGTAGTGGATGGTGATAATTTCCCACTTGGATTTTTGTTTTCTTCTTTATCTTGACACTTTTCAAAACAAACTGATTGTAAAAATCTTTAGTTACCTAAAACAAAAAGAAAAACTGTTATTCCATTTATTTATAAATACCTAGCTAGTGTCTCCTGTCCAGTATCTCATCAAGATATAATTGGAGAACAGTTGAATGTATATAGTTTTAATAAATTATTGTGTATTTAAATGCACAAAATATACCTTAGTTGGGAATTAGATAAAATTTAAAAGTGTTCAGTTTAGCCAATAATAATGGATCTTGCCTAATTTTTGCCTACTTGTACCTGCTGAGAAAATAAAGTGAGGACTAGAAAGAGAAACTTCTTTAATGTAGGCCAAGGTTGTGGAACAAGTCTTAGCAGCTTCAGACATCAATAAGAGATGATGAGAATGTAGTTCACCAATATTGTAAGGGTACTGTAGTAAGTTTCCCATCCTTAATGTAGCATACTACTACCATTGCAAGTAACGACAGATAGATAGATACACAAACTGCTCTGCTGTTAAAGTAAATTGTAGTAACCTCGTCAAGATTTTCCTTTTGCAAATTTGAAATTTTCCACTCTGCATGTGCAATATATGTATCAAAGCCTAACCAGAATCCTGTACTAGCAATTTTGTAATAGTCATTTCCCTTAATGTAGAATTATGCCACCAACAAGATTCCTAAATTCATACATGAAGACTGTGTATATAAAGTATATGTACAAATGATCACAATCTTTCTATGTAACTTATCTTTTTTTTAACTTATAAGAACTTGCAGATGACTTACACTGTGTATACTTTTGATATAACTAATTGTAGGGTACTGTGCTATTCCTGTATATATTTACTGGCCCAGCTTTCAGATAATTAAACAGTATCTGCAAAAATCTGTACATCCAGTAATTATTGTAGAAACGTCAGCCGCTAAAGCAAGTATAACCGCTTGCTTCTCTAGCTGGGAAGTTTGGCAAAAGATAGGATTAATTTTTATTACAGAAATAAAACCTGTGTTCTTCACTCTATCATACTTTTACAAACACATAATTTGTTATAATTCAGGACTGCTATTGAAAAGGTCAAGTTTTATTTCAGTCTATTTTTTTCCAAAATTATATAATTGGAATGATTGGAGTTTAAATTGCTTAGAAAAAGACTTTTAAATTACTAATTTAAATAAAGTTTGCTGTATTATATTTAATATATTTTCTGGGAAAATATCATACTATTTCGCAATTATGAATAGACGCAGATTGGTCTGGAGGTTAATCATTTATATTGGTTAAGATCATTACTGAAAATCATTCTCACAGTATTTTTTTTAAAGTAAAGGATTTCTAATGTTATGTACATATGCAGAGGTTCTAAGCAGGCACGCTTTTTAAAATACTGTATGCAACAGCTGTTTTGGGGGTAATTCCAACCATCTTCCCCCTGAAAGACATAATTGGGGGCAATGGAAGAATGGCGAAGAGACCCTCATTAAGAGAACAGCTGTGAAAAGCCTGCTACCTTAAGACAGAAAGATGAGTGGGGAAAAAGCATGGGAGGAGAAGCATCTACTGTTCTTTAAAGTCATTTCTGAGGCTGATAGGTGCTGAGTATGTTGCTGTGGTACTTTCCTCTGAGTTAGGAAGTAATTGGCCATGTTCTTCATCTGGAAACGTATATATTCAATAGACAAACATGGATATACAGTAGGAGTGGATTCAGAACGGGATTCTTAAAGATGGCACCTATCTATGGGTTTCTCATTCAATGAGCATTTCTGATAGAATGGGAATTGTCATCTCTTTCTGCAGCTGCTTCCGATCCCCTCCAAAGGTTTCCTCCATAGAATTAGAGTAATGACACTAGGAGCTTTATGGGGAGGGAAAATAGGAAAAACATCTCACGTCCATCCAGTGCTGCTAACAGAATGTTCTGAACAGAACACTGCTCAAAGGATCTGACTGCTAGAGAAGAAGGTTTATATCCAACCCAGAGTTTACTTGGTATACTGTATGCTGCTTGAGGTAGCATGTCAGATATTTCTGTTCCAACTTATTCCCTTATATAAGGGTAAGAAACTTGTGGCCTTCCAGATATATCTGAATTACAATATATCGTAGTCCCAGCCAGCATGAAATTGTGATAAATGCTAGCCATAATTCAGCCACATTTGAAGGGCCGTAGATTTCATTTTCTTTTGGATAAGCAGGCTTTATCTCAGTATTCCAGATCCAAACTTCCATGTGCACATTATGGATTTTCAAGTTCCTCTTTCTGCCTGGATTTCCTTATAAAGCATATGAGCCTTGTTTGAAATCACAGGATCCTCTAATGAGTGGTAGCACAAGATATTCCTCTGCCCTTTTCATGAAGCCCTTCGTTGGTGATTCTTGGCTAACACACATTATGCAGTCAGGTTTAACAGAAAGTAATTTCTTTTTGAATATTTGATAGAAGGATGCTTTAAAAAACAAGTTTTTAACATATAATTCTTAAGATTTTCATCCATCTGACTACAGTGATAAAATCCTGATGTAACACTGATGAAGATGTGTTTCTTCAGTTTGATATATTGCTCTGTTATAGAAGTATAGCAGTATAATTTTAACATCCTTTTTCCTTTTTTTCCTTTTTTTCTTTGCAGTCCATGCAGTGACATTATTTCTTAATATCTTTGGATGTCTGGCCTGGTTTTGCCTTCAACCCAGTCGAGGAGTTGACTTTGGACTGAGTATTCTCTGGTTCTTGCTTTTTACTCCATGTTCATTTGTGTGCTGGTACAGACCACTTTATGGAGCGTTCAGGTAAAAGTATTGATCTAATGTGTAATTTGCGCTATTAAAAAGGTATATAATTGATATCTTCTTATTTTCCAGAAAATTTCAAAACATACATTGGCAAAAACATACCTGTCTAAAACGTCAGTTGGGGGAATTTGCTTAAGCAGCAATGCACTTGGAAGGGATCCCAGGCTCCTTATCACAGTGGTAGACTTGAGATAATTCATGAAGTTGATGCCATGCAGTTACCAGAAGGTGTTAGTTGGCCAGCAGCTCTACCTATCTGTCATGCTACCTCATGGGACCATTGTTGAAAAGAACAATTTATCTTTTGGAGTAGCCCTGGACTGGAGTATCATAATAGAGTAGAGTAGATAGGGAGAAGTTATTCAGGACATAAAAGATCCTGTGCAGGACTAATGAGAATCTAAGCTGGCATAACACCGAAGTCTGACACTTCCTCTAAAATGTTCTTTTCGTGCATTTTTAAAAAATCAACTATGTAATATTCTACTTTCTTTTGGAATGCTAGCTGGGCAAGAAAATGGTTTGCTGCCTATTACAAGGTTTCTCTCTGATTCAATAAGAAAATGTCTGAGAGAGAGATGGAAAAAATGCTAGTAGACATCTTTATCAATGAATAAATGACAATATTTTTAGTTAAAATGCAGTCTCCTGTACTTCTTTTCCAATATTGTTAAGCTTGTTTTATATGATTTGTTTGCTTTTAATTATTGGGTTTTGCCTCTGATATTTAACTTTCTGGTAGTGTTTATTGTAGTTGGTCAGTTTGGCAGGAATGCTTCTGAAAGTGCCTATTTCCAGCGGTTTGATGTAGTCATAAAAACAGAATTTATATACAAAATATATGTTTGCATTGTTTTTATTTATTTGTCTGTTGACCTATGAGAGTTGAGAGACTGCTATAATGTTTGGCAAGTATTGTGAAAATGTTTCACTTTTTTTCTTTCCTTCTCTTTCAGGAGTGATAGCTCCTTCAGGTTCTTTGTTTTCTTCTTTGTATACATTTGTCAATTTGCTGTGCATGTACTTCAAGCTGTAGGATTCCAAGGATGGGGCAACTGGTAAGTGTCATGCAGTATTATTCTTTGATAAGTATATGCAGCAAGAGCAATAACTTGCCACCGTTGAAAGGTATTATAGTCCACTGAGGCATTTCTTTTTAAATGTTTTATAGAGTTAAGCATCAATTATTTGCAATAATAAGGTATTTCCCAAATGCCCACAATGAGTAGATTGTTTAAATTAAACCACATAACAAAAATTCAAATTCAGATCCAGACATTAGTATATCATATAGTATGTTAGTATGATAACAAAGCATTTGTAGACAAATAGAGCTACATTGCTTTTACCTGCACCTTCTTACTATGATATCAGAGCCAGTAGGCAAGTGGTATCAGGAATCGGGGCATGCCAAGAAGCAGAGTGGATGCCAGGCCATTTGCTAGTCACTGCTTACTTCAGAGGATGTCTACTGAAGGAATAAAACATGCTTGCTATCCTTGTCATATGTACTGATGGAGGCTTCTCATTTGCCCAGATTATCAGAAACTGGACAAAACTGCAGTGACGGATAGGGGGTGGGGAAATCCTTTAGTTTAATTTTTCATGGAGCCTAGTTCAGAATTAGGTAAGCTGCATTCTCATAGCGGTCAGAGAGAAGCCTTCACGGCACTTTAAATGGTACCTTCTTATGCAGAAGTGGGGGACCGTTGGCCAAATGTTGCTGAACCACAGCTTCCAACAGTCCCAATTCAGCATTTCCAGTATGTTGAAATGAGGCTGATAGAAGCTGTGGTTCAGGAGCATTTTGAAGGCAACATGTTTTTTTAGGTTACTGATTTCTGCTTCTCCCCCAATCCTAATTCAAATTCATTCTGCCTGGATTTCAAACATAATTTAATTGTCTTAAAATACAAAGAGATTACTGTATATAATGTGTTTTTTGTGTGATTTTTTATAACTACACTGGATCTCAAGATGTTTGTACAACGTTTTTTATATGTGTGTGACAATATTTGTTCTATCTCTTTTTCTCTTTCTATGTATAATTTGGTATATATATTGTAGTTTTGCTGCAGCAAGCTGAATGCTGAAATAATATTACACAAATAGCCCTCTTAAGCTGTGCTCATATTTTTAAGTGAAAATGTGGCTTGTTGGATTAACAAAATATTAAAGGAGAATACGTCTCTGTCGTCTTACTGTACTTATGGCCCTATGTAGCTGAAAGGTGGAGTGTAATGTTTTAGCTGGTTCCTTTCCTTGAAGAAGGTATTGTAAAAGGAAGATGCAGCCCCATAGAAAGGTTTCTTTTTTCTTTCCCTGTTTAATTGTTTCATGAATGAACAGTGAGCTGGGCTGGTTCATCAGTCTCCACATCTTTTAAGGTCAAGGCTGTGTTTATGATTTCCTTGCTGGTTTGAATTTTTTTTTACAAAGATATAATATCAGTAAGTGGACAGAGAAGTTGCTAAAATTGTATGATTAGTGCTCAGTATATCATTGATAAAGAATTAACCATAGACAACAAAAAGTGATTTCCTTGCTTTTGACAGTGCAGTTAGGAGAGCTAGATTTCAGATTTTTCCAGCAATGGTAAGTTCCTTTGGAGATTTCTTACAGTAAAAAGTCTACATGATTTCTCAGACCATACAGAGTGTTAAAAGAATCCAAAACATGTCCTCTCCTCTAATTTAAAATCTATTTGTGCAGTTTTTTCCAATGTCAAGGATGACTTGGAAAAATACTATAGGAAGCTTTATAATCACAATACAGAACAGAACACACATACTAGGCTTCATTAACATCCTAACAACCAAAGAAAAACCCAGGTCTATAAGGCTTTAAAATTCATTAAAAAATAAACAGACAAACAAATAAAGCCAAGAGGGTCAGGGTCAGGGGAGGCTGGGCCTTTGGGCAGTTGCCATGAAAGAGAAGGCACACCTCCTGGGTCCCAGTAGATGTCATTATTTCACAAAAGGGACTCAGAGCATGTCCATTCTGCCAGATCTCATGGGATAGGCAGAACCATTGGAGACAGGTGGTTTTACAAGTAGCCTGACCCTGTGCCATGCAGGCTTTAACTGAATTGTACCAAGAAGCCTACTAGAGGCAGTGCAGCTCTTGTAGCAGTGGCGATATGCTGATGTACTGTGATGCATCCAAAACTGCATGTGTCCTGCATTCTGGATCAACTGCAGCTTCCAAAAGCTTTTTGAGGGCTGCCCCATGTAGAACACCTTCCAGTATTCCAGTCAGGAAATGACTGAGGCATGAGTGACCATGAGCAGAGCCTCCTAATCCAGGAGTGGGTACAAACTGGCACAAAGAATGGATTTATGCGAAAGCCTTCGAGGCCAAGGTACTGCCTGCTCCTTGAGTAGGAGCCATGAGTCCAGAAGGACCCCCCCCCCCAAGATTGGGCACCAACCCTGTCTGGGACAGTAGTACCCCAACCAGTGTTAACAGTAGAAGATATCCAAATCCAGGGGGCCCTAAAACTGAGTCTTTCCCCTCAGTTACTCATAAGCCATTCCCTTGTCAGTACTCATAATAGAATGGGCATCCTGTCATGGGAACAATTATATTATTTGGCATGTAAGAATGTATGAAGCAGGATTTTCATGGTTAATTTACTACTTCATGGAAGGATGTCAGCTTTGAAGATAGCTTTAAAAATGTTCTAATTACATTTTACAAGGAATAAATTTGGACTAAACTAAGATTTCTCCTAATAGCTGTTTTCCTCACTAACCACTGTTTTGGCAAAATTTTGACTGTTTTATTGGAACACCTACACCCCTGAATTAAGTAGATCAGAAGTTTTGGTAGACATTCAAACATGCTGTGAATAATTTAGATCTGTTTCCCATCCATAGGCATATGGATGCTTTTCAGTTTAGATAAAAGTACAAGAATTGCCCCCCCCACCCCAAACAATTATCTAAGTGTTTGTGTTTTCAATTCTTGCAGGGGTGTTTTTTTAAAAAATGCTTTAAGAACTTCCTCTGTAATCCATAGAAGAAAAAAATGGTATTTTCCTTTAAAGGACAGTAATGGAGGGAAGAATACCCATACCTCTCTAAAGTGCCTGTTATAGATGTGTATTTGAGAGCTCTCTCTCTTTTCCTTAGTGGGTGGATTTCATCTCTCACTGGACTTAACCATAGTATTCCAGTTGGCATTATGATGATAGTCATAGCAGCACTTTTTACAGCTTCTGCAGTCATCTCACTAATTATGTTTAAAAAGGTAAGTGTTTTTTCCATCCATCATCCTTCTTGCTGATAACATGGGGTATACATATGTTCATATCTGGGCTCTTTTGAGAGGAGAAGCCATATAAAAATAAATAATAACTATAATTAGTTGGGTTGACTAAATTATTTCCTGATACTATTCACATTTGGCCTACCATATTTAGAAATTAAATAAATAAAATAGTCTCTTTCACTGTTAAATTTAAAATGTCAATAATAGCAAATTAGTTTGATTTAGAGCTTGTTTGATTTCTCGCTCTCCCCCTCGCCCCCCAATGTTTAAGCCAAGGCCTTTTGTGAAGAGAACCCCTTATGAGCTTAGGGATCAAAAGATTATGCACACAAAGAACTTACTTTTGTTCTTTCCTGCAGCACCTCTTAAAAATTCCGTATTTTAATATTTAGAAACTAGATCGGTCACATCCAATATTAAGAGAGTGAGCTCTTGCCATGAGAGTTTTCCTTTCCATCGTCTCTCTGTAGCCTTCCATCTTCCTGGAGCAGATTGTGGAATTTGTTCAGCCCTACATGCTATTGTTTAGTTTTAAAATATTTATGATAAAGGGAAAAAATACAAACAAATGTTTAATTGAGGAAATAACTGTGCAGTAGTAACACACACATGAAAACAAATAGACAAGAACAGGAACAACAGAAAATGATAACTATTATTTATTCATTTGGAGGAACAAAATTCTTTGGCAACACTCAAAGTTGAGTATTAAATCATAAACTTTCTAAGGAATCTTGAGACCCCAAAAGTGAATACCTGAATAAGGCAAGAACATATATACAGTGCTGTATTACTATAGAACTCAGAGACTGGTAAACAGAAATTATCCTCTGATACACCTCAAATAGATTTAGTTTCCATTTCTTCAGCTGAATCATAACTAATGTGAGTGAAATTGTGTGTGGCTTTTTTGTTTAACCACTAGGGGTCACAGTTTATACTTACAACTAGAGTGCCTCCTATCACAGATAATGCAGTAGACATGGTCAAGAAAAAAATAATGGTTATCCCTGTGATTTAAAACAACAGTACTTTAACTAGCTAAAATAAGTTGGATCTAAAAAACCTCCCTTAAAATAAGTTGGATCTAAAAAATGATTAAGGAATATTTTTCTCTTTGCCAAGTACTGGCTTCAGGCATTAATCTGTTAACTTCAGGCAACATGTTCAAAGAACTGTTGTAATTTAGAAGAGATTTTTTAAAGCGTGAAAAAAATTATTTGCTTTTGGTCTAATATAAACTAATAGTTAGGGGGACACGGTGGCGCAGTGGCTTAATGACGCTGAAAGTTGCCGGCCAGAAATGGCTGACGCTTCGGCGGTTCGAGTCCAGCCTTCGCGCTAAACAGGGTGAGCTCCTGTTTCCTCCCCAGCTCCTGTCAACCCAACAGGTCGAAAAGTCACGTGAGTAGATAAATGGGTACTCTCACTCCGGTGGGAGGAAAAATGATGGCGGCGCCTTGCACGGGAGTCGGGAGCAGCTGCCGCGCCCGCCCGAAAAGGGCGCGAAGCAACAGAAACCCCGCCTCCTGCGCTTGCCAGCTGGGCTCTGCTCTAGGAAGGAGGCTCTGGCAAACCACTTCCGAAAACAATTGCCTTGAAAACTGCAAAGGACTCGTCCAAAGCAGTCACTGCAGGGTCAGTAATGACTGAGTGCAGACAAAAAAAAACAAAAACTAATAGTTGTAGGACTAAAAACAGCTCTCATAATCCATGGAAAACTAGTATTAAGTAATCTCATTTCATTGCTTATGGTACAATTCTAAACTAATTTGCTTAGAAGCAAGTCTCATTAAGCTCAGTAAGACTTATTCCCCTATAAACATATTTAGGATTGCAACATAACTGTGACTACAGTGTGCCACTGAATATGCTTCTATCATTCCTTGACCTTTAACTAGCTACTCCAGAGTTATAGGTAATTAGAAATATTTTCATTTTCTTAAATTCAGTGAGAGGCCCATTCTTTGTCAAAGATAGTAAAGGAGTATTATTCTAGTCTGGCTTTCCTACCTTAGCTGTGAGCTAAGCTAAATTTAGCTTAGCTGTAAGCTAAATACTTATTTCCAACAAAAGATTTCAGTTAAATTACTCTTAATGTTTGGTGAAATTTTATCAGAGCTTCTCAGCTCCATGTATTTCAGTGTTCAGCAGGCAGAACTTATTAGGCCCTTAACTATTTTCTTATCTACAGTCTTCATCATGTTTAATTTATCATGATGGTCCTAAAAGAGCCATGTAGGGTGTTTCTTTGGAACCATAACTTCTGTCCTTGAAAATCAGTGCGCCCAGAAGTTTAACATGCTCCTATGGATATATATGCTAAGCTATCAATTTTATTTATTTGGTTTTACTTAGGATGCAGTTATATACAGTGGTGTTTGCAACAAGTCACAGTTGTGTCAAAATGATGATATATGTGCTGTAACATTGTGCAAATGACGCAGCTTATCATGCTTTGTAAAAGGCAAAAGATTTACACAATTTGAAGAGAAACCAGAGTGCTTTGCAACTTCTGCTTAGATTCATTGTAGCCCATCTCAAACAAAGTGCGTGCCATGATTGGAAGTGGCTATTAAAGTCAGCATTTTTGTTTTAATTTGGTGGCCTAAAACTTTTTGTTAAACTCTGTATAATGGTTATGTCTTGAAATATGCCTCAAACTTTCTCTTTGGGCTTCTTTATAGGTACATGGTTTATACCGTACAACTGGAGCCAGTTTTGAGAAGGCCCAGCAAGAATTTGCAACGGGTGTGATGTCCAACAAAACTGTACAAACTGCTGCAGCCAATGCTGCCTCAACAGCAGCAACCAGTGCTGCTCAAAATGCTTTCAAGGGTAATCAAATATAGACAAAAGAGATGAAACTTGTTACAAATTTCTGGCTGTACTTTATTTTTCAGTCCCTAAAGACTTATGTTAAAAATGCACACAGCATGTATGTCTTTTCAGCTGTGCATGGGCTAAGACAGAAAAAGGTCCTTATTTCATTCCTTTTAGAATTTTTTATTGAGAAGTTCTTCCTAGCCACGGTACTAGCTTACAATGGTTAATTTTTTCTCCATATTTTTGGAGGTACACGATATTTGGTGAAAATTAGAACGGTAGCTTTAAAATTCATATGACAAGTTTAGGTTCTGAGATAAGCAAATAATTTTGTTTTTCCATGGTCTGTCGCACTCTGTGGAACTGTTCCTCCTGACTTGAGAAAAGCACTTTGAATTAACCCTGTTCATAACACTTTGCTTCCCTGTTTTCATAAGAAACAAAACTGACAATTCTGAACATTAAATTTTAGCTGCTGCTTTGTAGCTCCAGCAGCTGATGAAGGACAGACATAAGCTTAAAATAAGTATGATAGATAATGTAAATTCTTTTTTTTAGGAGAATAGATTTTTTAATAATCTGAGTCTGCATGAAAGAATTTTGATCATGCTGCACTAGTGTTTTGGTCCATAATTTGTCTATCACTCCGACTATAGTATTTGTTGAGATCTGTTTTCATGGTGTAGTGTTCTAACTCAGTTATCTTGGAGCACAGATGTCTTCATCCAAGTAATGCAACATGAAGTGAAGAGAATTATGTTTAACTGAGGCAGAGTTATTATATTTGCTCTTTTTGATTTCACTATTCATGACTAGGAAGCACATATTCCTAAACAGAATCTGTTTATCAATATTTAGACACTCTCATAGCTAGTCCATTTTGACCTGTGTTAAGATGTAGTGAAATTTTTTTTTGTGCTTAATGATTTTGACATTTTTAGAGTATGCACTTGTGTTTAATGATATATCCTTAGTCTTGTCAGTCACTCTGTTTACTATTTGTATAAACATCTGAATATACAGTAACTTATTTAAATTTTTAACACAACTATAGACCCTAATCAGGCTTTCAAACGCTAATAACTATGTACTTGAATTCTTTTAACATACTTCAGCCTTCATATGAGATTTAATCTGAATAAATGCATTTTATTAAATGCAAATTGAAGATACATTTTAGCATAATCAGTTTAGTATGGTGTTATATGGTAGCTGTTTGTTATTTTAATTCTTCGTCATAATGTTCTGAGTTTTAATTGCCTCTTCTTCAGGTCACTTTTTCCCATTTGAGTTTCTAAATGGTAAGTGTTAATGGAGGATAATTTGAAGCATGCTATGGATTACCAGTTGAATGGTATTCCATTTCTGTCATTCAGAGATTTTTATTCTATTGGGTAAAATATTGCAATAGAGAATCTGATTTTCTTGAACTCTGATGTAATATTTATTTGAAAAAAAATGAATTCATCATGGATGAGTTCATTCATAAGATGTATGGACTTCAGCTCCCAGAATTCCCCAGCCAGCCATGCTGGCTGGGGAATTCTGGGAATTGAAGTCCACACATCTTAAAGTTGCCAAGTTTGAGAAAGACTGATCTAATCCAACACTGTCCAACATACATATTCATTACTGTAGCATCCTGACAAATGGTTTCTCTGTTTGAATACTGCCAAGAGAGAGTCCACCACTTCCCAAGACAGTCTTGTTCCATTGTTGAATAGCTTTTGCTTTTTTCTTGATGTCCAACTGAAATCTGCTTCCTTGGAATCTTAAATCCATTGTTCCTTGTCTGTCTTTTGGAACAATTCTGATCAATTCTGATCTGTTTTCTACATAACAGCCCTTCAGTACTTAAACGCAACTATCATGTCTTTTCTCTTCCAGTGTTTACCTTGTGATCTACAAAAATACCCTGATACTACATATACTCACATGCAAACTCACCCACGTATAAGCTGAACTTGGAATTTTTAACCCACCCACGGATAAGCTGACCCACGTTTTTCATGGTATTTTGGTTAAAAATTCCAAGGTCAGCTTAGCTGTGGATGGGCTTATGCGCAAGTATATAGGGATATACGGGTACTTTTAAAAAGTACTACCATCTATACTTGTGGATAAACCCATTCACGGATAAGCCAAACTCAATTTTTGGGGTGTATTTTGGCACCTACTATTTTTTGGCTTATCCATGAGTACATATGGTCCTTTTCACATATGCTCCCCAGTATTGCACACCCTCATTCCTGCCTTTGATTTTTTTTTTCCTGAACAAACATAGGACTTAGTATTTGTCTGTTATTGATCTTAATGGCTTCTACTCATTGTTCTAGCATAGTCAAGGTCCTACTGAATCTTGGTACTGCCTTCTAAGATGTATGCTGTTCCCCCCATCTTTATGTAGTTTGCACATTTTATCATTGTATTTTCTAGCCCTTCATCCAAGTCATTTATAAATATGTTGAACAGCACAGGACACTGAAAAGACCTAGGATATTTCACTCAGGACTTCCAGTTTGACACAGAGACATTGGATATTGTTCAGTGATCTTTGTATCTATCTTTGTATCTGTGGGTAACATAGTCGAACTTGCATTTTGCCATCTTTACTAGAACCTTGTGGCACACTTTCTTGAATGCTTTGCTGAAGTCAAGGTATATTACGTCCAAGTAAACTGACCACTGTCAGAAAAGGACAGTGGGTTGGCTTGGTATGATTTATTATTGCTACATCTATGTTGGTACCTGCCCAGCAATGTATCTTTCCTAAATGCTCACAAAATGCTTCATAAACTCATTGCTTAAATATCTATTCCAGAATTTTGCCCAGCATCAACATCAAGCTGACCAGACTGTAGTTATCCAGGTCTTTTTTCCTCCCCCCCCTTTTTTTTGAAGACAGGAATAATATTTGTCCTTCTCTAGTCCTGTGGTACCATGCCCAACCTCCATGATTTCTCAAAGATCATAAGGGCTCCAAGATGACATTCGCAAGCTCCTTCAGGACTCTTGAATGTAATCGGTCATGTTCTGAAGACTTAAACCCATTCATAGAAGCCAGGTGCTCCCTAACGTTTTAGTTATCTTGGATTGCTATTCCTTTTTGTTAGTAGTTCTGTTTAGGTCCATTTGAACATAGCTTCTCTTTGGGAAGAGAATAGAAGTTGAACAGGTCTGCTGTCTCCCCATCACCTGTTACAATCCTACCATCTTCTAGTGGTGGATCCTCTTTAACTCCTTTCTCTTCTTTTTACTACTGCAACAAATAGGAATAACAGTTACTGTTACTGAAATTAAGAAATACTAGAAAATTAAGTATATAGGAATTAAATTCTGTGAAGTTTTTAATCTAAAGCAAGTGGCAGATGTGGGCTTCAGTATCTACATTCTTTTCTTTATTCCTTTCTTTACTTACTTACTATATTTATATCCTATGCAGCTCCAGACACTCCAGGCAGTTAACATCCAAATAAAGACCTATAGAATTAATAAAGTAGATGTTTTCTTTTATTTCTTTTTCATATATTTATTTATTTCAATCCTTGATCCCACATACCTAACACATAGCCACTTTAATTGCTAATCCTTTAAATCTAATTGAGGAAACTGTATTCACATTTATTATTGAATGCTTATTTTTCTCAGGGGATAATGCAGATTGAAACTTGAAATACATAAATGTGGGCCTAATTTGCAGTAGGCTTGGTAGTCATGTTAGTTCCATGGAACAGCAGGTAGAACACATGTTGATTGTAATGTTCATTTTCATGCTTATAAACCATGATGAAGAAATGGACACATAATGAAATTATTCTTCAGGATTAAATAAAAAATAATGGAGTGAATATCCGTATTGTCCCCAATTTCTTATTGTTCACTATGACAGAAGGCTGTTGTATGTTAAATATTTAAGAAATGAATGCTGTCAAAGTCTGTTGGTGGACAAGTCTATGCCTATTACTACACTAATTTTGTAAACACTCAAGTTGTAATAGTTTTTAGATCACACTAGAATGTCATTTATAATTTTGGCATTGGAGGTATTTAGGTGAGGGAAGTCTGTATATTTTGTAAATTACTAATGATGCTTTGCCATCCTTGTGAATGTGACGATTCTGTATAAATGCACACAGATTCTGTGATATTGCATGTCTGGGTAGTTCTGCATATTTATTGTATTATTTCAGTGACATAGAATAAAATGTTTCTGAATTGTTTGCTCTGTATAGTTTAAAAAATAAAATAGGGTTTTTTGTAAAATGCAAGATAAAATACCAAAAGGTTTATATGTACAGAAAATACCAGTTTTTTGTCCCAGTTCAGCTCTAGTCCTGTGTAGTTACCTAGAGGCAGAATGTGGATGAGGATTTATTCGAAGCAATGTAATGTGGATAAACATTGACAGCATTCCACATTTTTATTCTGGCACTATTAATCACATGTAACTATGCACAACTAATGCTGGATCAAGGTGTTGGTTTTTTTGTATTATGTATATAAATTCTATAACCTGCAGCCATGGGAAAGATATGCCAGTTTGCAGAACAACTCATTGATAACAATCAAAATCTGAGATTAGTTTTCAAGGAAATACCCAGTTGTGTTTTGCTTCTGTGATGTAAATGGGAAATTTAAAAAGAAAGAATAATTATTGATATTGATGCAATTTATAGGTGTTATTAGATTTATCTGGGAAAATCTTGGAAGTAAAATGAAATCTTTGAAAACGCATGCTATTTCCTAGTATTTGTTTTGAATGGGAGGCGGGTGTTGAATGTTATTTCTGTTCCAGCTATGACAGGCCATTTCTACTGTTAGTGCTTTGTATAGTACTGAAACTGGTAATGGCCACAAAAGAGCATGTCACTCACTCTTTAATACATCACTGGGGTCTTTTTCTTTTATTTTCCCTTCTCAAAGGCTGTCCTATGAGCCTTGTAGGACATTTAATTATTAAGCATGCCAGATAGGGCACTGAGACTTTAGGTGTTACAGAAAGAAAATCTCATCAGATATTCACCTTTTTAAGTATCTAAAGTCCTCTAGACTGTGGAAAATTGTATTTTTTGAAAGTTGGATGGATGACCAGTACATTGCAACCAAACTATTTGTGAGCTACAGTAATAATAATAAGAGCATTCTCACAACAAAGATAACACTGTCGTTATAAAAGGGGGATGCACAGTTGGGTTGGTTGATCACAAGTCTGTAAATCAGGAAACTGATCCAAAACTCATGGGGGTTCTAGCAGAAGCAGACATTTAATTATTTATTTTTTGGAGGGCACTTTTACTCGATAACACTATGTTGAAAATATCTCTCTAGTATTTTTTTTATTGGTTAAAGTACAATGTCAAACACCTTATGATTCAGCGGTCTTTTTTTTTTTTTTTTAAAGGAATGGTTATTCTGTACTGAATCTATCAATGCAGGCAGACAAACCCATATTGGCCATTTCTACCAAAAATTTAACATAACTATCTGTTACAGTGAATCATCCATTGGCTTATAGAACATGTCAGCCATAAATGGCTAATTAGTGTGTATGCTACTGCAGAAGGCAAAGTAATGAACTATAGTCCACAAAAGCTTATATGGTAATAAAGGTTAACCATTAAGGTGCCATTAGATTGTTTTTGCTATAAGCAGTTAGGGTTTGAGTAAACTTTGCAAAACAGTCATGGCAGATGAATTCCTTTTTCCATTGCTTGTTGTATAAGTTTGTAGCTACCAATTACACATGGCCAATAAGGAGACAATGAAAAACCTACTCCACATTGTGATGTTCAACTCAAATCTTTTTCAAAAGCAAGTATTTACAGCTTGTAGTGACATGAAAAATATAAGAGAAGTATTTTCAGTAGAGTCTACATTAATGAGAAGATCCTCCTAGGCTGTCTCATAATATATTCAGCTTTTTCAAGCTTTCTAGGATAGTTCTAAAAAAGAGCTTGTTTCCTTTTCAGTGTTCAGTGAAGCTCTCTGTGTGCTTTATTAGAATTAATGTATCTCATATATTGAGTTCCTCTGATCATCAAAATGTATTGGAAATTATTTAATTATTGCACTTACTGGCTTCTGCTCCATAATTGGCCCATATAACTTCCTGTATTGATGCAGAGTTTGCATTCCGTTGGAGACCATGGAACACAACCTAAGAAGTAAGAGTACTCTTGGAAGCAGGGGATCAGGGTGACAAGGGTGTATTTCTTTGTGATGAGACAGGGAAAATCTGCAAGACATGCAATTCCACCTACACTTCTCTTACAAAATTGATCCCCATTACATATTCTGAATACCAAGATCAGTCTATCTAAACTTAGCCAATAACCATTTTTGTTTATCCATGAAGAAGGAAATATGTATGATTATTTCATTGCCTTCATATGAATAGGTGCATCATAAAAGGAATAGTAAGGTATATTTGTTGGTCATTTGTATATAATTTATGGGGAGAAAAAGCAGGGGAAATTACATTTAGAGACCTGGTAAAGTTACTCCAGAATCCTTCTGAGCTTTGTCTTTCCCAGCCTTTAGCATTTGACAAAAGCTGAATTTGTTATAAAGTTATTTGCACTTTTTGACACACAACTGTAACTTTTTATGAAACTTATGCTTCCCAGTTGTTTGTGCCCTTGTTCCCATTTGACTCTAAAAGACTGGAGCTTGCTATGTAAACCTTCATGGGCTGTATTTGCCCACAAAACTAACCTTGTAAAGAATTCTGGCTTATGGCAGTGATCCTCCTGCTAATATGCTGGAAATGGAGTGTGCTCCAGCTGTCAGAGAAAGTGACTGAACAAAGAACTGGCTGGTCGTTGGCTTCAAGTGGTGACTTGTTTGGAAGAGATAAGCTCATCACATATCATGAAAGAACCTTTTGCAGACCAAGTCTGGCTTAGTGTAACATGCAAATATAGCCTTTTCTTTTTTGTCCTCAGAAACCAATGATAATTTGATTTTGAGTTCTGTCCTTTTTTTACAGATTCAGAACACTGTATTAGTACTAATGTAACAAAATCAGAAATAAATTATCACAAAACTTCAGGGGTTAATTATGGTTTATTAGGCAAAGAATTACTAATATTGTAGAAAATTAAATTAGCAATGCAGCCCAACAGCTATATTCTTTAGCACACTGTAGCTCATCAAATGACTTTTCTCTCTGTTCTCTCTTTAATGAAGAGCTTGTGAGTTACTAAATATGTGAATATTTTCACATTGAGACATTATGCTATAAATGAGTAAGCCTGGAATACCCAGATTTCAAAAGATGTTGGAAATCTCTTACAATACAGCAGTCTCGATTTAACAGACCTGAGTGCAACAGGCTTCAGATGCAATGGATAAAATTCCCATTATATACATGTTGCTTTTATATCATTTGCTTAATGAGGTTACACTCATTAATGATGTGATATGATGCAAATTATGTAATTTATATCTTTGCATAATGTCACCACAGATTATGTACTCTGATTTAATGGACAATCAGAAATAACAGACGTCCATTTCCCTAAACTGGGCTGCTAAATCAAGGTTTCACTGTATTTTTTAATATGCTTTTTTCCCACAGAAAGATTTTTATAGCAATGGTTAAATAACATTACAGTAGCTTTCGTTTTCCACAAAGATATGCCATTCTGGACTCTTTCAAATAGTTTTTTTAGTCCTCTTACTGCTTGTTATACATACTATAATTTGAATTTATCATCATCTGAAAATAGCAACAGAAGATAACACAATAAAAGTTTATAAAATCATTTATCCACAGCTGTTTTATTTTGAGCTGCCTGGAACACAGGTTTAATCACCAACCATTTCTTGATTTAAAGTAATGTGTATTAGAAAAAAGTCATATATGTGCCCTTCTGTGAAGCTAATATAGTATTCTGTAAAATATATTTTTTTAGAAGAGAAGATACTGATAAGATTTCTTAAACCACATGCTTTTGCTTGTTTGGGAACTTAAGAATATGGTGGCCTAATTTCATGTATCAAGTGCAGAACTTAAGGGAAACCTTGCATGTAAGCCTAAAGTTGTAGTTAACATATATTCAAATGATAAAACTACGCCATATACTTTTCCCAGAAATGTCACTCACAACTTGTGGGCTATGAAGTAATAAAAAAAGGTGGTGTACTCCAGCTATCAGAAATGTGTATTGTAGATATTGCACATGCTGTATCAGTGTATGATTTATGTAGAGCTATTGTATCTGGATGGCAAAAATCTGGATGATCACCAGATGGAAGCGGCAAGTTTTCTATGGTTGTGTGGATTTTTGCAGCTCCAACCTGGTGGCCCTAATTGTTCAAATGTTTATGTATAAGATTTCAGTGGTTGAAGTCTCAGTGGAAGATTTATTATGAACAAATTATCAAACACGGTATATATATAGCCCCACATAGAGAACTATGTCTGGGCATTTCTGAGGCAGGATTTATGGTAACTGCGTCAGGAGATGGTGGTGCGGTTAAAATGTAATTATAGTACAGCATGTCACAATTAAAAAACAAACTTAATTCCTACCCGGTTTATGTGCTAAGATTTGCCAAGGCCTATGTTATATAGTCTACATGCATCCCTGTTTACTATGATTTCAGCCTTGTTTAAAGTAGACAAGCTGCTATACTCCATTTTGCTGCTGAACTACAACTATCAAAAGGGGGTCAATGTAGAAGTGATTCTCCAACATTAAGGGTTTTCGCAAGTTGCAGACCTCTTACAGACGAAATTTCACTGAGATGATAAAGAATGATAATTTGCTAAGAGTCCCCCACCCACAAAAATCTAATGATAATAGATTGGAATTATAAAAATAAAAGTGGATTTTCCCTACTTACCTCTCTTCCTGCTCCCCACGTCTTCTGCTTACTTCTGCCTGGTTTCCCTTCCTTTCTATTCCTGCCTCATAACCCACCAGGTACCCGGAAACTCAGGTTCAGGGAAGCTGATGATTACAGGGACAACCTGGTAAGATGCTAGCAACCCCTTCTCTTTAGATAGTTACAGAGTGATCTTTGTAATGAAATCAGGGTCCACTTTACTGTTTTTCCTAATAGGATGAATTAAAATGTATTGGGATATTATCACTCAGCCGGGGGAAAAAACTAATAGGTTTAGGTCTACAAAAGTGACAAATATGGCTGACTTGAGTAATCAAATGTATGAGATTAAATTTTGAAAAAGATAGTTTACAGATCATGCATACGTTACCACAGGCATCATCCTATATTTTCCCCCTTCTTACACAATACAGGATGCCTGTGTAAAATGATGTTTGCTTACATGAAAGTTTATTATTCTCTTCTATTGGAGTTTATTATTTTCTTTTCATTTAAATTTGCTGAACAATTAGTGGATATACTTGAGTGATTTTTAATCAATTTATCAATTAAATGTTGCAGAACTACAATGCATTGTATGAAATTGATATACCTATTTTGAAACTGTCAAAAATACTGGAAATGCTGTGAGAGAAGTATGCAGAATAATGTTTTGTTGGGATTAGTACCTTTTCTTTAAAAAAATAAAAGTCCTGTATAATCTGAAGCTATCATCTGTTATTCTGTCTTGTGAGAGCTATTTATCCAAAATATCCAAATAGATTTTCTTTGATGCCAATCCAAAGACGCAAACGTGAGAATTTCCTCCCACATTTAATTTTTAAAATGTGCTATAAAACTGGTAACTATTCTAATTTTTTAATTCAAAAATCATTTTGAGATTGTGCAAGAGTAAAATAGAAAGGCAGGGAGAATGAAAAATATAAAAAAATGTTTTTATATCAGGCCAGTATTTATTCTCCCCTTAACCGCTGTTCTTAACTAATCTCCAAAATACCTTTTCGGAATGCAGAACTTTAAAAAACTGTTTCGAAATCTGGTTATGCATCTTTAAATAAGAGAATCTTGTTGGAAATGATGTGCACATTCAGATTGAAGGTATGTGTACATAGGATCCCAGTCACAGTAATTACAGGTAGTCTTCGATTAACGACCATTCATTCAGTGACTGTTCAAAGTTGTGGTGCTGAATGAGACTTAAGACCGATCCTAATGTTTGTGGCCGTTGCAGCGTCCCAGTCACATGATCACAATTCGGGCGCTTGGCACCCAGCTCACAACTATGATGGTTGTGGAGTCCCGTGATCACCTTTGCAACCTTCACTGCCAGCTTTCAACAAGCAAAGTCAATGGAAAAGCTGGCAGGAGGTGGCAAATGGCTATCATGTGACATCATGCTTAACCGTGCAGGATTCGCTTAACAGTGGCAACTGGAACTGCTGCAACTGCCATCAGAAGTTGACATGATCACATGTCACACTTTACAACCACATTGCTTAGTGATGGAGTTGCCAGTTCCGATTACTGTCACTAAGCGAGGACTACCTGTATAACAATATTCATGTGGGGTCAGTTTCAAATTAAGTTTTACTCTGTAAAATATGATATATTTTCACTTCTAAAAATATGCATGTGAAAGTCCTACATCTTTAATGACACTAACAAGTACTCTAACTTGAAATTTTTGATTCTAGTCTAACCTTAGTAATTAATTTCTACAACCCAGAGGCTTTCTGTTACAGTACCAAAGAGGAACATAAACTGTACATTGCACCAGCATAGATATTCCTTGTGCTCCAACAGGAATTTTGTCCTGGGACTTCCAACTAAGTTGTACTAGAGTCAACTCCAGCAGAGCCACCAGCCCTATTTCGAGCCACTGATGAGGGAGGGTTTCTTAAGCACCTGGTCATAAGAAGCATCAGGACACAATTTGGCTTATATCATGTTGTTTTATACTGGAAACTATAGGAAAATTAATCTGCTGGACTTCCAGAATAGGTGAGGTTGTTTTGTTGGACCTCATTCTAGGACGTCATGCTTACTGCCATACTTTAAAATCAGACTTCACAGTCTGATTCATTCCTGATGATTCCTTATGATAAAGTAGTCATGATTCACTATTTGAAATGTGAGCAGTTCAGGCTCCTTTTCATGCTTCTATCGTGGGAGCACACAGATATTTTTGAACAAGGGAAGTAAGGGTAGCAGTTCTGCAAAAGCAATTTGGCTTCAGTTAAGCCAAGTCAAAAACCCCCATGAACGCTGCTGGTGCTCACTGAATTAACACAAGTGGTAAAATGCGCATGTGCATAGTTGTTAATTCACAAGTGCCTTGTTGGAGTACTTATAGCAGTAAAGAAGTAGCTATTCACAAAAATCCTGAGTTAGACAGTACAGTACATTCCTTTTCACTGGAGATTCTAATTTTAATTTTAGAAGATATGCTAGAAATAAGTTACTATTCCAAGTTTGATGTTTTATTTCATCCCGGCAACTTAAACTACAATGTATTATTTCTGTCTACCAAAAGATACATTAAATATCAGTGTTAATAAGGCTAATCTAATACTTGAGGATCTGGACATTAGCCGTTAGTTATCCCATCATTTCTCTTCTATAGCCATCACTGCAGCACATTATGTTCTTAGAACATTTTCACATCTTTATTGACTAATGCAAAAGGCTCATTTTTGAAAAATCAATCAATACACTCATCCTAAAGATGTAACTAAAAAAGTCTCCAAAACTTTCAGCAACATATGGTCAGAATTTAGGCACATGATATCTGTTGTTAGATGAGCATGATGGCCATTTGTACTTGAAATGTAGTCAAAGGCAACTGATGGTACTTTGAAAGGACTAGTAGTGGTCTTGGTTACAACTGGACCCAATAGCAGAGTATGCTTATACTTCCTTTCGAAGGCAAACTTGAATTCAGTACTAGATACACAAAAGTCTAAACTTTTCCCACAGCTATACATATCTACCCAGATTAATTAATCAGATAATGGAACTATTTGTGTGATGAAAGTAACATAATTTAGCTTATGTTCTTGGAGCTACCCTCATAAACTGTTATGGTTCCATGCCTCAGGTATATATCGAGCAATGTGTATGTATCTCTGCTCAAACAAAAATTCTTTATTCACTAGTTTCAACTGGAATCCTTGCTTCTTTTTTAAGACAAATTCTTTCCATGTGCCACTGCATACAACCCAGAGAACTCTGTGTTTTTAATATTCCTGACCTGCTTTCTGAAAAGACTGCTATGGAGAATATTAGCAGTGTAGCACCTACAATCTTGACATTGGAGCCTGGTTATGTTGTCTTATGATGTATGTACTGGAAGCAACCTGGCTTATTTCAAGTTACTCTTCAAAAGATTCCTTCATAATAATTCATTCTTGGTGAACATAAAATGGAAATAATTGTTTCCAGCATAGATGGAAAGCCAACAGGTTTGCTTTGTGGCATCCTTTGTATCCATGTGGCAGAATTCTCCCTACTTCACATTTGTTAATACTGTCTGTAGACTTCAGTGCCTGTCAACTTTCTATGATGTTGGACCATCAGAACACTTGCATGTCTTCATTTCTCCTGTAAAAGTCCATCTAAATAGCTACTTCGAATCCATTACTTTTGAGATAAGAAAAAGGTTTTTTTGGAGGAGAGGGCGTTATAGGAGGCAAATCAGGCTTTTCCCCTCTTCAATTTCCTCCTGGACTTTGTCGCTGGAGGTGGCAATTTCGGCTTGGGCAGAGAAGACTGCACAGATGAATGTCAGGACTGTGCCACCAATAGCAGTGTAGAAAGCCCAGCCTAAAGAACAGTCACCAAGTTTATAAGCTGAAGCATAAGGTCCACAATAGCTTATTGCCTTCTGACAACCCCAACCAGCAGGGTATAAGATCAAGCCTAGGATAAGGAATAGTCCTATTTAAAAGAAAGAGAAAGAATAGTTAGACAAAAGTACAATACAACTAGGTACAAACTGTAGCACAAAATAAAGGAATGTACATTCTGGTGCAAGTTGAAAGTTCTGATAGCTGCTGCTGAGTGCTTGGCCTGCAATCTATAAACTGGTGGACCATATTTTGCCCACACCGTGATTGCTGAATTCATGTCCTGAATATGATGGAGCATTTTAGCAAGGGGAAAGATGTGACTATACAGTGAAGGCTGAATTCAGCAGAACTTAGAATTTAGGACAGTGCCATCAATTTAAAAGCTCATTCAGATATACAAAGCCCACAGTCAGTTTCTATATCTTTGCTGACATCTAGTGGTCATCTGGATTTTTGCTGCCTGATATGTTAACCCTAATTAAAGTTATGGAAGAGAAATGGTCTGATGAGCTCATCTTCAGTTCTATGTGAAATTAATAGTGCTATGCATGCATCAAGGATCATTCACCAACAGTTGGGACCTCATGCATGTATAGGCGCTGTCTGCTATTCATTAAAGCAGTCCAACTTCTTTCAGCCCTGTGTGACCCTGAAAAAAAAATGGTGCTGCTTTAAGGACTAGAATACTTTTAATGAGTGGACTCCTTAATACAGTGGCATTTCTTTCTGTGTGATCAGAAGCAATTCTTCCAAGCCATTTTCCAAGTATCTGCCATTCTACAAACTAATCCAAAATCCACACTGGATACTGTGCCCAACTATAGTATTAAATATCCTATTACTTTCTAAAAGTCTGACATTTTCATCAAGTTCAAATCTACTAAGTCTTTAAACTATGAACTAATTTCTCATTTAAAACAAACATTCATAAGTTCTTCAATTATTGGGATATAGCACCAGCCAGCTATAAGAACAAGACAAAACATTTAAGAGCTGTGGATTACTCGTAACTTCTCATGTTATTGCTTACTGAATTCCATATATGAGCTATGGCCCTATCTTGACTGTAGGACTTTCTCTGTGGAATTTGGGATGTTGGGTAGCATTTCCTGTCAGAATGCCTGGGCCAGTGGACATATAAAATATTGCTTAATGTCAGGCAGACGGAGATAAACTGAGCTTTCATCCTACTGAGCCCACCAACTGTGGCAGACTAAACACCCCAAATCCCCTTCTTGATGTCATCACAAGTTCTTTTGTCAACGAGACCTGCAGCAGAATTCTTCTGATTGCTGGTTCTACTGTTTCTACAGCCACAGCTGAAAGGCAATTTGAAAATGACTGTATTTTGTCCAAAGTTTAATTTGACATGTTTTTGTCAAGCACACTTCCTTTAAAAATAAATGTAGTTTATCTGAACTGACATAGTTTCATATATTACAAGAAAGCATAATAAATGAAGAAAACTTCCATAGCACAAAACTTGACTTTATACTGATTTATTTGTCATGGCTTCCCTGAAAGGATTGGTAGCTGAATCTGAATTCTGTTGCCCCCCCGCCCGGTTTTCTGTGGAGAAGGAATAATTATTAACTCTACATTATCAATTGGTCCAGGCTTGTGGGGAGGGGCAGCACTGTATCTCTGCAATACAGGGTTTACTAGTTGTGGGAACAGCACAGTAATTTATTAGCACCTTGCTCATGGTCTAGAAGAAACTAAGGTTTGTTTTTTTAAAGTGAAAGCTCCAGATATGCACCAAGTTCTCCTTTTTTTATATGGCCTTAACCTTTAGAAGGTTTGACAAATGTTACCTGGTACCACCTGCAGCTATTAGGCAAGATTGATGTATTCCCAAAATGCAGCTTCCAAAGTCAGCACAATCTTACATTTGTCTATTAACAAATGAACAGGACAGCAACAGTAATGGGAGAAGGGACTCCAGTTCTTGGAACTGCTGCCTTTTACTTCAATAAAGGCACTGGAATTTTCCTCTACTTCAGTAGAGACTGAAATGTAGGACACATGAGCACGGCCATGTCACACCCTCTGTCTGTAGAAGCTCTGTGTGCATATATACCTAGATCTCAACTTTTTCCACCATGGGGTTGTAACTGTACTCACAAAGTTAAAAATGGTCCTTATCAGCCTTGATAACTCACTCCTTCCTTGGTAGATTCAGGATGCTAGGAAACTTTCAACAGTGAAAGCTGAAAAAATTGTCCTTGCAATGGAGAAAAAATACAATGAATTCCACTGCAGAGATTGTGAATTGCGTATTCTTTCTGAAGTTGAATACAGCTGCCTCTAAATGCCACACATTCTTTATGCTTAGGCTGAAAGTAATTTTTACTAACGGCAATCATGACTATTTATTTTATTAAAATGCCAACATTTGCAGGGCTCCAGCATGCTGAAAGTAAAAAATGAGCAACTGCTTAGTAACCTATGAGTAAAAGTTTAATCTGAATTGATCACTTGCTCATACTGGGACTTGGTCTTCATGCAAAACAACTAAGTATTTTCCTTTCTAGAATGGTAGCTGGAGGGAAAGGTAGTGCAGATGAGATGGCTATGAATCCTTCAGCCTTGCGCAAGTCTTGGCAGCTGTCTCTGATAATACTTTGGTCCTCTATGCATTCTTATTTTGCATCCAGATAATCTGGAATTATTTTGTAACAACTGAAATATGTACTTTTAAAAGGTTGGTTATCCAATATCTCTTCTAAAATCACGCATAGATCACTGGAGAGCTCCAAAATGGCGACTGCGGTTATTATTTATGTATTTGTTCATTTATTTAGAGAAAGGAACTTTGTGCAGAGAAGGATGATGAAGACCCTTCTTTCTACTCCATTCAGCAGGGCATTCAATTTTTCAATGCAACAACTTCAGGAGAGCAGGAAAGACTGCTATGGGAGGAAGGGATGGGAAATGTACTTTCTGCCAACACAAATGAACAATAAACCTAAGTCTGCATTTAACCCAGTGATTTTCAGGATTTTTCCATTTCCATGTTGCATTTTGGCAATCTATTGTTCTAAATTAAAATGTACTGGACTTATATAAAGCTAATTTGCCTTTCATGCAGACTAAACTAATACCACACTGAGAATGTTGTATTTGGCTTCAGTTATCATTAATTCAGCATTTAATCTCTATCATACAGGTTTAGCGATTTACATTTATTGAGCTATCTAATAAATATTGTTTATTGAAGAACAAAGGCTATTTTGTGCCATACAGTATGGGATTTGCATATACCAAACAGGTGTATCTTCAACCAGCCATTTTATCTGTAATTCACAGACTAATTAAAAAATGTAAAATTTCTTCTGTCTCTTCCTTTATATCCAGGACTTGTTACTTTGTCTCTGAGAAATCTGGTATTATAAATTCTTCAATACTTAAAATATTGTAGTGTCCTATATTTAATAACTCCTGTGTCTTCCGCAATGCACACTCAGGAAGAAGTGGAGTAAACGATATAGTGCCCTCCAAAAAATAAGTTCTCAATTATTCGACCCACCTTTAAAATAACTAAGAAATACATAATTTGGGACATAACCTGTTTTTATACATTTGCCAGTCATCCTTAATGACTGGAAAAGAAACAAACATACAATTTATTATTCTAAAAACAATGAATATAAATAGTGAAATTCTCTTAAGTAACAGTTATTAAACACAAGATGGCCTGATGAATAAAATTCTACAATAAGGGTGTGTGAGTGTGTTTAATTAATATAAACTGCCTAATCTCAGTTGATCAGAAAAGAAACAGAAGTCCTTGTAATTTTGAATGGAAATGGATTAGGTGGTGAGGCCTACGATGATGCCTATCATAGTTGTGAAGTAATTTTACTTTGGAGTCCTAGATGGTCTCTGAGCTTGGCTGTTTGATTGCAGACATTTCATTACCCGACTAGGTAACATCATCAGTGCTAGTGGGTGTGGGGTTTGCTCTCTGTTTATATACAGTAGCTTACCCTGCCAGTGTTGGTGGGAGTGTGGTTTTCTCTTGGTGGTTCCTTGATTAGGGTACTGTTTTCTGCTTGTTTGTCTGCTTGATTGTCTCCTTGGTAGTTCCTTGATTAGAGTGTTTTCTGCTTAATTGTCTGGTGTTAATCCCTGCTTATCTGGGTGTAGGCTCCTGGAGAGGGTGTGTTCTGGTCTTTTTGTTTCCTTCTTAGCTTTCTTATTGTCTCTTTGAATGGTGTGTAAATGTGGTTTATTTTTATGTGTCTATTGATGGCTGATGTGTCTGAGTGTTAAGCTTCCAGGAATTCTCTAGCGTTTTTTAGATTTAGCTTAGTCTAGGATGCTCACAGTTTCCCAGTTGAAACTATGATTGAGTCTGTCCATGTGTTGTGAGATTAAGGAGTTTTCATCATGTCTTCTAACTGCTAGTTGGTGTTCATGGATGTGCTCTGCTAATCTTCTGCCTGCTGTTGCACATAGTGCTGATATAGTCCTTATACTGTATGTTGTAGATGACTCCTGTTTTTTCTTCTTGGGCTACTAGGTTTTTTGGTTTACTTAGGATGTTTTGGAGGGCTTTAGTTGATTTGTGTCCTACTGTGATCCCATGTGGTTGTACTAGTCTGTTTGTTGTTTCTGAGATTTTTTGATGTATGGCAGTGTTATCCTTTTCATAGCTTGTATTGGTTGTGATGTAGTAGGTTGAATGGTCAGGCACTTTTTGATAAAGTTGTATGGGTATCTGTTTTGCTGGAAGATGTTGTATAGGCAATCTGTTTCCTTCTTCTGGTGTTCTGGGTTGCTGCAGCGTTTGTGCTCATCTGAATAATGTTCTTACACAGCTCCTTTGGTGGGAGGTTGGGTTGTTTCTTTGGTAATGGAGTACTTGGTTAGCATGGGTTACTTTTTGATAGACTTGTGTTTCTAATTTGCCATCATTTCCTCTGGTGATGAGGATATCCAGGAAGGGTAGTGTGTTGTTTCCTTCTTCCCTTGTGAATTTTATTCCTTTGAAAATGTTATTGTTTCATGTGTCTTCTCTAGTTGTTCCTTTTTTATTATGACAAAGGTGTTGTCTACGTACTGGATCCATACTTTGGTTGTATGTGTGGGAATGCTATGGTTTCTAGATGCTGCATTACAGTCTCTGCTATGTTGAATGGTCAGGCACTTTTTGATAAAGTTGTGTGGGTATCCGTTATGTTGGAAGATGTTGTATAGGCAATCTGAGAGTGGTGATCCCATGGGTGTCCTTCTGGTTTGTTCCTCTGATTTGAACAAGTAAATAATTTTACTTGTTCTGGAGTAGAGCTCTAGGAATGTAACAAGAATTAAGAAGACAATGCTGGATTGGACCAAAAAATTCAAATACGTAGGATTCTATGCCAATAGTGATTTTTTGGACCATTTTTGGGAAAGTAGCTGATTTATTTGGTTTAATGTCTGAATACTGAGGTCCCATTAGATCTGCCTAAGAGCCACTGAATGTAAGAAACAACATATTTAACATAAATGTTAAACAAACACAGACCTTTATTAATCAGGTTTAGCACTAACAGTAATCCTCTCACAGTACCACTCTAAAGACTAACTGCCATACACTATATTTGAGCAATGCCAGAACAGCAGCTTTGCACTGATGTAAAACAGATCCCCTGGTCTGATATGGAAATAGCTTCTTCAAAGCATAGTTACCCAGCTGTTTGTTTGGCTAAGCAGTAGTATACACTTTGGTTCTGACAGTTGCTTGTATGGCTGTTGTTCTGCCATATTAAACAGCAAAGTATGGCAAGACAAACTCTGAGTCCCCTCTCCCAATTTCTGTCAAAATTCAGGGAGTGTTTGCTTGTTGAAAAGGCCTCCAAAAAATCCACAGGAGCTAAATGTGATCAAAGGGGAATTAATGCTACTTCTGTCAAAGGCATATGTGACACTGTTTAATTTAAAGTAAAAAACATGTACAAGTAGTTCCCATGAACTGACCTCACAAGTCACAAGGGCCCTTCTTACATCAAACACTGATGCTTCCAGATAGAAAGCTGTTAGCTCTAATCATCAAAATACACCATGCAACTTTTCCATCTTTCCTCCCTTTACAGATCTTCTGTAGTGAAAAGGAAGATAGGAGAAATCGTGGGAAAATATTGCGAAGGTGGGGACATCTAGGTACCCCACAAATTCTGTGTATAAGACAGGTCCACCTTGTCAGGAAATACTTTTTTTATGATAAGCCTATTGAAATATAAACATGTTTCTGCCTAAAATATATATTTAGGGTGCGTCTGCATGACGTGTTAAAAATCACTCTGGATAGTTAATGTAATGCAGGTTCTTTAATGTTGGAGACTATCAAGAAGTGTTCTTGGGAAGTGCTAGGAACTGCAATGAATCCATAACATCCAAAATCTTACTATTCCCATTCCCAGAATGGGGAAATAATTACACATGCTCTGGAATTGATGTTAATTATTTCCTTCCTAGTGGAATTACTAGAAGAATTGTAGTGCATTCCCTATGTCTACTCAGAAGTAAATTGCATTGAATTTAGCAGGGGTTCCTCTTAAAGAAGTGAGTATAAGATCATGGCCTAATGGTTAAATAAAAGAAATGCCATTCCCTGGCCCTTGTTTGCTTGCCAGGACAAACTCTCCAGCTCCACAGGATTGTTAACTCAGTAAAATCCATTGGTAAAAACAGATGGTTATCAAGGCAAAAGGACATGGACTGAAATCCAATTTACTAATGCATCAATTAATCTTTGTCTTGTTCAGTTTTCTGCTAACCTACTGTTCTGCAGAAGGACTGTACTACTATTACAGTTCTCCTCAGCCAATTAACAGGTGAGGGAAGGCGGCCTTAATATTTACGGTACAGACCAAGAAGGAACTTTTTGGTACAGATCAAGAAGGAACTTTTTTCATGACTGTTAATGAATAATATTATTATTAATATTAATTAATTAATATTCTGTCTATTTCTGAATGTTAGCCTTCCTTTGAGGAAGCTGGAGGGATGATTTTCCCAGTGTATCTTGGGACAGCTGTATACAATTTTCTGAAAAGTTGGAAGTTCAGACACTGATCAGTATGGGAAAACTGCTGGTCTAACTTTGTTTACCATTTCAGAAGTCGAGGAAAAGTTTATTAGTTCTGTCTAACTGCCTTAGCAAGTGGCAGTACTTGACTGGCTACATCTGTACCCAGTAGCTAAACAAAGGTTAGGCCTGGTTAGTATTTGGATGGGAGACTACTAGGGAATCCTAGGGCTGTAGGTTAGAAAATGGCAGCGGCAAACAACTTCCATAACTATTGCCATCTACACTGCATGGATCTATCTACAGGTCAACTCAAAGGAGTCTTTAACAATCTGCTACTGTCAGAGCAGAGATCTAACAAATTAGCTGATTAACTCTTTGAAAAATGAATTTTTAACCCAACAATTACTCCAACTGTGTCCTGCAGTCAAGATGATAGATATTTTCCCTCACCTTATGCCATCTTATGAACAGAGCTTTTTCAGCTGTGATTTTTTCTCTCCAGAGGTTAAGTAAAATGTCTGTGAAGTGGCTTGTTCAGTTTTAGTGTGCTGTAAAAACTCAGCCACAGTTGTTTGTAAACCAATGGTTTTTTACTACATTGTACAAGACAGCCCAATGGAGGTTTATTCATGAAACCATGATTAAACATCGTGGCCATTATATTGTGTGAAGATTTTGCCCTTAAGTTTCAACTGCATAGGAAATAAAGTTGCTACTAAGTTTATATCTGGCTATTAAATTACCAATAGAAGAGAATATACGTAGCTCAGGGTTGAACTGTGGAGTCCTTGGAGTTCTCTGAGCTTGGCTGTTTTCTTGCAAACGTTTCGTTACCCAGCTAGGTAACATCTTCAGTGCAATAGATGTAATTATTAAATTTAATAATAACATCTATTCCAAACTGCACAATTTGGAAATGTTCAGTAGCTTTGACGATCTCAGCTAATACTTCTAGAGCACACATTTGCAGAAGAAAATGATGGAAGGATCTGAAAGTGACAGCCACAAGGATGATTGGCAGCAGTGGGACTTTCCACACTATTTCCCAATTTATCTGTTTTACACAATTACATTGAATTGCTGAGTGTAGTTTACCCTTCCTTCCCCACAAAAGCCCACACAGAGTGAGTCAAGAGTAGCATAAATATCATGAGACAGGCCCTCAATTGTCTGCCCTGTTGTTCCTTCCTCTTTGAGCGCTATATCAGTGTTTGTCAAACAGTTCTTACAGCTGAATTATTGTTCATAAGAAAATCAGTATGTCTTTTGAAATACATATTGACTCCATTACTGATGGCACCAAGAGGCCAAGAGTGCTGGCAATGTTCACAAACAGATATAAGGAGGCGAATAAGCCAAATATATTTCTTTCTTCATGTCTGCTCTAGCAGCTAATTGGAAACCTGGATTTGCTAGAGTCTGCTAATTCTGAGTTTGTTTCCTTGCTTGCTTGCCTGTTTGATGTGTATGGCTGCCCACTCGGCAGCCAACTCTGGGCAGCTAACAAGAGTTAAATATATCAAATACAAAGGAAAATGATAAAACAATAAAATATAAGAAAATAAAACATATTGTGGGGTGGGGTGGTGGTGGAGCAGACTCTCAACTGGTCTAGTTACCACAGGCTCACATACCATCCTGGGACAGCACCTGGAAGGAGGAGAAGCCAGTCTTCAGGGCTTTAACGGCCAGCAGGGTGGGGGCCAACCAAAATCTGGGAGGTGGCTGCTCCATAGGTCACTGGGCCAGGGAAGGCAAGCCTCCTGGATCCCATGACTAAAGGAAACCAAAAAGATATTTTATACCTCTACTGTTGTTTCATCACACCAGTATCTATTATTTTAGTGACTATCCCCAAGGCAGATGGAGTCCTGCCTTGCTCATTCTAAAAATGAAATCACATTCCAAGCAGCCTGCCTAAACAGTTAGTTGACCTATTTTTCTGCAAGTTTTCATTTCAGAAGATCTGTTGGATGAAACTGTCCTGGGTGGTATTTAAACTCTCTCCAAAAATGCCACAAGGATCAGTCCATCACAACTTGCATGATTCTATTGCAGAATATAAGCTAAGCCACAACCTGCCACTCAAATGGCAGAAAGCAAGAACGTTCTCATGTGAGAAAAATTAACACAAGCCTAATCCATATTACGCTGGTGAAGCAAAGGGGCGGGGGAGGGGGGAGCTTGTATCACGCTGTAATTAAAAAGTTACAGGATAAAAGCATCAGGACGGAGGGGTACACAATTTGTTCTCTTCCCAAATGTTTTAGGTGCACCTCCAGAGCAAAACGTTGATGCTAAATTGTATTTTTCAGTGCAGAAGAGGAAAATTATTAAATATGTGGTAGGCTATTCACATTAACCGTAGTTAATTAATGTCATCATTCTAATCCAATTAAAATTAAATCAAACTTAGTTTCACCCTGGTCTTGTCCACTTTTCAGAATACTGACCCCACGTATCACTGAAAAACCAGGTATGGCCACTGAGCTTGGAGGAGATAGTCACATATCCCTATATTAGGATATGAATCGGGATATGGTTTTAATGAATTTATGTTTAGTGTATACCCAAATAGAAAATTTACATATAGCACTGGCTGGAATCTCTGGATTCCAGATAGGCTATTAGCATAAGATGCCTTACAAATCTAGAGCTACTTATATCAACCTCCCTTAAGTGTGGCGGGGGGAGAGGTGCTCCTGGGAAGCATGAGTGAAGAATGGCAGGAGTGTACACCCAGAGTATAAAATCACACCAGGGTCATCCCAGCTCCCAGCTAAAGCAAACAGACACCTATATTAGACAACAGTGGAAGATGCTGTAGGTGGATGATCACTTTAGTGACAACAGCAAAGACCTAATTTCACAGTGTGTAGGAAAAGGCAACGGTAAACCAATCCTGCATTTTACCAAGGAAACTACATGGATAGACAATAAATACACCATGGAGTCCTTGGAGCTATCTGAGCTTGGTTGTTTGCTTGCAGACCTTTTATTACCCAACTAGGTAACACCATCAGTGCTACTGAGTGTGGGATTTGCTTCCTGTTTATATACAGTAGCTTGCCCTGCCAATGTTGGTGGGGGTATGGTTTTTTCCTTAGTAGTTCCTTGATTAGGGCATTGTTTTCTGCTTGATTGTTTGCTTGGTGTTAATCCCTGCTTATCAGGGTGGTGACTGCTGAAAAGGATGTCTTTTTGTTTCCTTCTTAGCTTTTTTTATTGTCTTTTGAATGGTGTGTAGATATGGTTTATTTCTATGTGCCTAATGATGACTGATTTGTCTGAATTTGTCAAGCTTCCAGGAATTCCCTAGCGTTTTTTGATTTGACTTGGTCTAGGATGCTTACAGTTTCCCAGTTGAAAGTGTAATTGAGTCTGTCCATGTGTTGTGAGATTAAGAAGTTTTCATCATGTCTTCTGACTGCTAGTTGGTGTTCATGGATGCACTCTTTTACTCTTCTGCCTGCTGTCGTACATAGTGCTGTTACAGTCCTTACACTGTATGTTCTAGATGACTTGTTTTTTCTTCTTCTAGCCGATTATGTGATTACTTAATTCTCTAGAGAAGTCTATAATGCTAGGAAAGCTGGAAGGAAAGAGAAAAAGGGACAACCAGCAGCAAAGTGGATGGACTCAATTACAGCAGTGATGGAAGCTCTGAAAGATCAGGTTGGAGATAGGTCTTCCTGGAGAAAATCTATCTATACAGTCACTAAAAGTTGAGACTGACTCAATGGCACATAATCATCATCAGTACAGCACACCTAGTACTCCACTTCCAATTTTATCCTCAGAACAACCCTATAAGATAGGTTGAGACTGGTCCAGAATCATCTGATGGATCTTTTGGCCAAATAGGGATTTGAACCTAGTTTGCCCCAAAACTAACTCGACCTTAACTACTATAGTCTACTGGCTTTTAACATGAGGACCAACAGTGTTACTTTTGGGTGCTAACTCTTTTTTTCCAAAAAGTATTTTTGTAAACTATAATTTTCAGCAGACATGGGGAATTCTATCTGTATAGAGAGAGCAACATTTACTTTATTTGTGTATTTAAGAGAATGTCCAGATTTCCACTAAAAAACTATTTTTTTTTTAGTTTTTTTTTTCAAAACTGATGAGTTGGTCTTACAGGGATTAAAAGAAAAAACTGGCTGATTTTTTTTTTTAAATGCATATTTTGTGCTGAGTATTTTGACAGTGGATCTAATGAAACATACATTTTAAAAGAAAAAATATGCAATATTTATACAGTGCCCTCAGTGTATCTGGCACCTTCTAGAGTTCTACAGACAGAAAATATTTAGGTCTGAGCACAGAAAGCGCTTTGGGTGAAATCCAGGTGTCTATTTCCATTTAATGGAAGCAGTTCCCACTGATGAAAGCAGAGGACTGAATACTACTCTATGAGCTTCTGTAGAAGAATATGAAGACATCCTGAGGACTGCACAGGAAGGAGAAAGTCAGGGTGCACAAACAGATACTGAACTTTCCCATTACAACTTTCCTGATCTCGCAGGGGATCACGTTAGGCAGAACGCTGCCAAGTTTGAATTAGCCCTTATGGCCCATAACTCCTGGGATACCTCCCCCCCCTTTCTTGAAGCAGTTCGTCTTTCTTAAAGCTCCTTCTGCATCTGCATTTTTCCTTTCTATTCTTCCTTACTAAGCACTGGCATCTCTTATTTGCAATAAGCAGCAAAACTGTTACACTCTGATCTTTGTACCTCCGGAAGACTTCTGTGGGTGGGAGATAATGACAGGGGCCCCCTCCTAACCCCAAAATGTCTGATGAATTTGTCTCCTGCCCTGTGGCAGATTGTGGGGCCCAATGATGCAACTTTACTGGAAGCACTGAAGTTGGGGAAGGCTACTCCAAGGGAACATTGAGAGCAACAAAGGAGGCTAGGGAGTGAAGAATATGGACAAATGCAAGCTCCTTTGTTATTCATAAAACTATTAAGTCACAGGGGCAGTCCTGTTCCTTTCACCTTTGGCTCTTGCATATTCAGCACAAAGATTTGAAGAAAGACTGCAACCTGATTCACATTGTGCTAAATTTGGAATGATTTGGTTTGACTTACCAAGTTGTGTGAAGCCAGCTAATTATGGCTTAATGAATCATGCCTAAGCAACCCTTGACTTAGCATATGTGTTCTCACCTGTGAATGTGGTTAAAGTCCTCCCAATAATCAAGAATTCTGCATGATCAGGAATCTTAGAGCACCCTCTCCGAAGAAGCAAGTATGATCCTGACAGTAGAATTATTCTGGCATTATATTTACTGCCAAAGCATTTGGCACAGTAGGGATGCTGTTAACTTCTCTGTGGTTTTTAGGGTTTTGCTTTGTTCTTGTTGGTTCTAATGGTTGTTCATGTTTTATTGCATTGCATTCTTATTGGGTTGATTCATTTTATTCATACCTTTGCACACTGCCCTGAAATCCAACTAGATGAAATATGGTTGAGAAATATTTTGAATAAATAAATAAAACATTCCTGGCCCTGAGAAAGATCTTCCCACTCTGTTTTGAGAGCCCTAACAATGCTACCTGATGATGTAGTGTGATTGTTGGCTGGCCTTGTAACTGCAAACTATTTGTGCTGCCACTCTGGTTATACTGTTGGATTAGTGTATTCTTGACAAGGTACAAACCATCCTTAAATTCCAGACATTTATTTTTTATTGGTCAAATTTACACGCTGCCTACCTCCCTGTATAATTCACTTTTCACTTCCCCCATTCCCACTTTAGTCCCACTTCTACATACAAGGAGCTGCCTGACACTGGAGAGTTAATGCTTCAAGTACTAATGTAATTCAGCCATTACAGTATTTTAATTCAGTTCCAGCATTTATGAAACATTTCCCTACCATGGTGTCTTCCCTGGCCCTGTGTGCTACTTCTCTCAGGGGCTATGTGGCCATCTGAAGACCGTCCCTTTCTCCAAGCAAGAGGAAACAGACTTGAGGGAATGGAGGAAAAATATAGGAACTAGGGAAGGGAGAAGGAAGAAAATCATTGGGAGATCTTCTCTGAGGGGCTGGTCTTCCTACGAAACTTTTTCCAGAAGCAGCTTTTGATCTTTGTTTTTTGGTAACCACCTATTAGTGACTGTTCTTAAATGGGAGAACATAGTTTGGCTAAAATTGAAGAGGTGGAGATTTCATAAAGCCATTCCCCCCTCCCCACAATAATCCAAGCACTGCTGTTTCCCTGTTGCCATGTGGGTCTTTGTGCGATTATCAGAATTACACAGAAGTAACCAAACTGCTTTTCTGTATTCAGTTGAAATCTCACTGGGAAGCACTACTTAAAACAGATGACAAAAGCCCACAGACTGTGATGTAAACCAGTTGCAGGTGAATGGGATAATTACATGGAGAGAGGTGCACAACACTATAGCTGAGTTCATGTAATGTGGTAAAGGCTAAACCTAGGCTAGGAATTACAGTAGCTGTGTTACGTACCATTTTATGTCCAAGCAAATCAACTACATTATGGGCTAATGTGATGGCCTGGCTCGCAAAATGCAAAGACAATGGCCGGATTCCCTCAACACACTAAACTGTAAATTCTATTTCAGCCTAGTCTAAGGTGTAGTGCAAAGCCAGCATGGGAGGGTCCTGACATATGAGGGAGCGAGAAATAATCCTGATCACATGAGCATCAGTCATGTCTGAAGGGACAGTAACACCACTAACACTTCCTCATTTCCTTTAAAAGTTTCAAAACTGCCATCCAAATCTGCCAATTTCTCATCTCTGTGATAATCACATGATCTGAAACCCTGGGATTAGACAAACAGTCCTTGGGACATAGTTCTGTAGCTGATTTACCAAGGTCTTACCACAAATTATAATTGCTCTATTCTAAGCCCTCATATCTTCCTCCCTCCCTCCTATCGAGTCAATCTTGACTCCTGGCAATTGCCTGGACAAGCCTCTGCAGTTTTCTTGGCTAGATTTCGGAAGTGGTTTACCATTGCCTCCTTCCTACGGCTGAGAATGTGTGACTGGCCCAAGGTCACCCAGTTGGCTTTGTGCCTAAGGCAGGACTAGAACCCATGGTCTCCTGGTTTCTAGTCTGATGCCTTAACCACTACACCAAACTGGCTCTCTTAATATTTTATTAAGCACGTATTTATGGTGGTAAGTCCATTAAATGGCTAAATAACTGGAGGCTCCAAACAATAATGCCTATGAGAGGAAACTATTATTACAATCAATCCTCTTAAAATTAATTTCTTGTTAATGTTTTAGGAACAGATTTGTTTGTCCTCAGGTCTTTCAAGTGATTCACAGCCTTCTTCAAAAATAGCTTATGCGCACCCCAAAGACACTCAGTCCAGTCACTTTTGCTTATGAGGCACCAATTACTGATTTAATGATATGGTTCTATTACTTCAGAGCTCTTTGAAACACATTTTTTTTTTGTCTTAACAATCTGGGTACAAAATGTTTACCAAATGAAGAGTGCAGCTTCCCCACTTTAACAACAAAAGAAGAACTCTGAGCACTGGGGTAAAGCAGGAATTCCAAGAAGAATTTTTAAATCACAAATTTGATTATTTGCAGACAGGCTTAAAAGCTCCTTGAACTGAGATATGTGTGGGCTCGCTGTGACCTGGCATGCCAATCTGTGCAGATAATGGATTACAAACTTAAAAGAACCCAACTATCTTATCATCTCATAAATCCCATTTCATGTATCACCTAAGTCACAGCCAAAGGAACTAGGGAGAAGTTCAACAACTGATGTATTTTTTCCTTCCCATATGAATTCCAAGGAATAAATTAAGCATCTGTCACAATGATTTACAGACTTTTTAAAATGATAACCTGGGCTGCAATACTCCGCACGCTTACTTGGAAATAATTATAGTTACATTCAGTAAGGCCTACTTTTGAGTAAGCATGTCTAGAACTATTACACTGATCTTGCAGTCCTGAAAATGCTCATGCTTTGGTTGCCAACAGAAATGTATAATGATCAAGTTAAGAGGGAAAAAAGTGTAGCGTATTCCAAACAGTTCAAAGCAAGTCATAGCTAATTTGCAAAATATCTCCATTTCACAGAAATATCTCGGAAAAACAAAGCTCACTAGCAATTCTTGTAGAGATGTAACAATCAAACTTCAATATAAATATGAGGGAATATTTTTATAGCTCTGACAGACAGTTTGAATGATTTGCAAGCACCAGAACTTAAAAGATTGCAACCCAGTTGTTATATGTCATCAGGTAGACACTGGTAGTCACCCACGTACATTAATGTTGGCCTGACTAAAGAATCCCTGCAAGATTGCTGACATGATGTAAATTGCAAGGAGCTAAATTTCAAAAAGTCCAGAGTTACTTTCCATCCACAAACTGCTGCACTTTCAGATCCTATTGTGATTCTCAATGATGAATCTTTGTAAAATCACTATATACAGCAATAGATGATTTAGTCTCTGATCAGTACCATTTTGCAACTGTTTCCCACCATCTGTAGAGGTAGTATGGTTTGTCATTATGCAAATACTAAAGACTCTAAAACTCATCCACATTCATCTCACACACACACACACCACCACCACCACAATCCCCAATGATTGATTCATTCCATCTTTTTCTGGCGTGAGACAAAATCATACTTGTTACTTTGGCTAAACCAACTAAAATCATGGTTTAATTATGCTAGTCCTGCAATCAGGGCTTAGAAACAAAAAGGGTTCCTACATGTCAACCACAACCGATTTAGAATAAAGTATGAGTTTATCAGAAAGTAAAGAGCATATAAGTCTGAAGTTCCTTAAACTTGGCAGCAAGTCATCCTACACCCAGACTTGCTCAGAGAAAGAGGAAATGGTGCTCAACATGGATGCATTTTAACTGAAGAGCACCAGTATATAAAAACTGACTTATTTTTCTATTAATTTTTCCTCCTTACAATGTCCTTTCTTCAGGACCTTGAGCAATCAGGGAATATGCTCCCTTCCTTTTCCACTGGTGAATCTGGAATAACAGGAAGTTCTGTCTGACTTAAAATAAAAGCTAAGTATTTTTGAGTCCAGCTTGACTTACAGTGACTTCATGAACATACACATGTAGTTTTCTTGGCAACAACACAGCAGGTGGTTGCCTTCTCCTGAAATGTTATTTGCCATTTTCCAATTTAGCCTAAGCCCTGGGATTTCCTTGTGGCCTCCCATTTAAGTACTAACTAGATCCAAGCCTGCCTAGCTCTTCAAGATATGCCAAGGCTGGCCAGATGCTGTCACCTAGCTGGACCATCTCTAATTTGGAAACACGCAGAATGTTTGTTTGAGGCAGTTAGCTATAACATGAGAAAAGGATCTACAAAAATAAAATCTAGATGTCGATGTTTCCTTATCCACTTATTACAAACATATCTAAGAGCTTGCCTTTCTGTTTTGTCACACCTACCTGCAATTCCTTGTAGCAGCCCACAGACATTAAAAATACTTTTCTTCATAATACTCTGTACACACATGGTGAAAACAGAAACAAAAGCAACTACACAGAGTATCGAGATCCCCACAGCAAGAAAAATAGCAGTAGCCTGCCAAAACCCACTGGCGATCTCACTGAAGTTATCCGCGTAGGGGCCACAAGATGTATCAGGCATAGAAGACTGCAGGTGCTCAATTCTGGTGCAACGTCCATAGATCCCCAAGGTTGGACGATACGGTTCCACTGATCCTGCCCTCCTGCTGTCTGTGTCCTGAGAACTTCCAGGCTGGGCCTTGCCAATCAGCCAATCCGCACTCATGAAGGCGATGAGCTCCGCAAATGCCACAACAATACTCAAGAGTGTCCACAACATTGAGCGGCAAGTAACAATGACATGACACATATTGCTGTCCAGTGCTTGTGGCCGCTTCAATTCAGAGACTAAAATCCAAAGTGGTTAAAAAGAAAAGAAAAAAAAAAAGAATTGGATTAGAATATGTAATCCTTGTTTCTGTTTACTTCTTCTTCAACATCAGAAACAGAAGATACTCTTGGAAGGCGTTAGTCATGCAAGCAGTCTTGTCACTGATTCTAAACATCTTGTTTCTCTCTTCCTCTTCTTTGACTGACGAGCTTTGAAGGGTGTGCATCAGTGCTAATATTCATATTAGCATATGACGTTTCAACCACATGTGGGACACTACAGAGGACTGCCTCTGGTTTGATACCACACACCTAAAAGAGAGAAAAGAAAAAAGTTATGGGGGGGGGGATTGTTAAAAGAATTAAAATAAACCCATCACTTCTGAGAAAAATCCACTCTTGTTTTTTTTAGCTAAGAACTAAATCAACATCTAATAGTTAGATTCTATGTTATAAATAACATCGTACATTAGCTTGTCAAATACAGTCTGCAGGAATCTTCTGCAACCTTTACCCCCAGTAGGATTATTAATTTCCCGTGACCAACGCCTTACAGTATTGCTACCATATTAGAAAACCTAGCAGTGGTCTGCTGATAAGTTTCACAGAAATTCAGAGCATATCCATCCATTCAAATACCCACCTGAAAATGACATACTTTGTACCATTTGTGAGCATGGGTTCTAGAACAAAGGCCAGGGTCAATCAAGAATTAAACAGAGTCTCTTATTTAAAATGGACAACTTTCATGATTGTTTTCTAGAGGAAACCAGCAAACTAAAATGCAATTTAAATGGCCTAGGTAAATTAAAAAAATCTTTCTTTAGCCCTGGGATGATGAAGGATCAACTACTCATAAACTACTGAACTGACTGGGCATTAGTGGTTCTTCAGTTGGCACTTATCTCATCTCTAAACGTGGCATATCCCAGAGAAGGACTGCTGAAGCTTATCTTATTTGGGGCTGTTTCATGTGGTAGAATAGCCATGTACATTTTTATATGTATACTATTTTTTACTGAATACACAACAGATCAAGACAAAAACTAAACATGCAGAATTTTAAAAAGAAGATAAACCAAGAACTAAACCATAAGTAAACATGAAAGAAACTTCAGATTATCGACACATGGATACATACATAAGACAAGACACCCAGAATATGTAAAAGCTATTAGGAAAATTTTCGTTAATATTGCTCAGGAAAGATAAACATGTTTCACTAAATTTATTTTTAAGTTTAGGGTTCTTCATAGGTCTTTGCTGTTTCATAATTTTTGCCAGTAGGAAAGATAATTTTTTGATTACACATTTATGTATTAATTCATGATCTGGAGGCAGATGATTCAGTTTTGCTAGCGAAGCAGAACTGGATCACAGAAGCATCCTTAAATGGGAAGTCAGGTGTAAACATAGAGGAACATCTATGAAATGGCTGGAGGAAACACAAGGAAACACAAGGAAAGCAACAGATATAAAGCTGCAGTATAGTTTAAAATTTAACACCAAACTATATGGAAGAACCTCCACATAAAATTCACGTGCCAAGGTTTACACATAGATCCACTGTGTTTCTGCAAGCCATCATAAACTATCCAATCACAGCCATACTAACTGGAAATTCGGGAAGTTTTATTCACATCAAATCTGGAAAACAGTAGGTCGGAGGAGCCTCTTCTAGCCGTGCACAGGGGGACCAAAAGAGGATGTTCTTGTATGGAGACAAATTATTTTTATATTGCTTGCTTAAAAGAAAACCATTTTAGGGAGTTGTCCATTATTTAATTTTCTGGATTTAAAATGGAAATAAGAGACCGCAACTTCTGGTTATTCTCAGACAGTCAGCAAAGAATTAGTACAGTTCACAACTTGACTTCTGGCAAAGGTTAGAAAACACGCAGCACTGCTGTCAGGCAGACCAACGGGCTCTGTGGTGCAAACACACCCTCTGTAAATAATGAAAGCTGGAAGATAACGTGCAAGTTGCCAAAACAGCAAATCCTCTCAGCAGGTCAAATTTCTATAATAATTGGGAAGGAAGGAAACGTAGTAACTGTCTCTTTTAACTTCACCCATGCCATAAAGGAGGTGAAGAGTTTAACAGGAAGGAAGCAAAACAATTAGCATGTTCAAAAGCGGACCGGTACTATTTTGTCAGAACAAAAACACTTACAGTTATTGAAATTAGTTTTAAGAAAGTATGGGGGAAGAAACATAAGCAACAGAGGAAAATAAAATAAAGATCACATCACATGCAGCTAGTTAGATCCACAGATCTTCAGATAGAAGCAAAGTTCATATTTATTTTACAAGGGTGTGGAGATCACTTGTCCATTAAAAGGAAAAGCAATAAAAACATGAGTCATTGTTCATGATACGTACAGTAACCGACCAATATGTACCAACACTGCCAAAGGCGAGGGGGGAGATCAGGAGCCATGGCTAGTTTATATTTTGAGATTTCCAAATTTAAAATCTTAGGTATGATGCAGTTCTCATTGACTAAGTTAAGATATTTTGCAGATGTCAAAAGACCTGAGTGGACATTGGTGGTAAGAACTGCATCCATCTTCCAGGATCAACACGCTACACCCCAAGCCCAAATAAGCATCAGCATAATAGTCTCGGAAGGCAGCCGGCAGCTTGTAAAACCATGTTATATAAGGAATAAGCTATAAGGGAACCACGAGCCATATTAAAGCACCATCTTTTAAGTACAGCAATAACTGTGTACTTAAACTGTAAAAACAAAGTTCATAAGAGCTCTAGAATCTTGTTCCTTAAACTATCCTTTGCAGCAGTGTTGTCCAAACTTGGCCACTTTAAGATGAGTGGACTTCAGCTCCCAGAATTCCCCAGCCAACCATGCTGGCTGGGGAATTCTGGGAGTTGAAGTCCGCTCATCTTAAAGTGGCCAAGTTTGGACAACACTGCTTTGCAGGGACATTGTTGTTCCCCAAACAGTCTAAAGATGCTCTGCAAGCCAGTCCCAACAGCCAAATAAGTTCTCCCTGGTTTTGGATATATCCAGTTTTACTAGTCAACAAGTTCTATCTCATCGTTCTTCTCAGAGATCACATTGAAACAAATGAAAAAAGCACCATTAGAAGACATTTCAGTGGAAGAGAGCAAATATAAGCTTTAAAATGAAAAAGTGTAAAATCAAGATTAAAGAAGAAACAGAATGTTTTTCTATCTGTAAAGACTTCTTTTAAAAAAATCTCATTCTAGTCTTTAATGAAATATGCTATCATATGTAAGCTCATATCTCTCATTAAGATTGTTAACTGATGTATTGAAAAGAAAATAAAGATCATTATTAAAGCTTGCTTTGTTTCAATGTCGGTTTTATTTGTCTTTTCTTAACAGAAACAGCCATTAGCATTCTTCATAAAAATATATATTGTTTGGTGTTCTGTATTCTTGAAAAGTTTAAGAAACAGTGCTCTAGGACATCCAAAATCTGTGAATATTTTAAAATGCTCCCCCCTCCCTTATTTGTGTGCAAGCAGCTAATTGGAAACATCCTGTTAGAACTGGCTATCCATGTAATGGAATAAGATTTTATCAGATATCCATTCCAAAATGATCATGTGGCTAATCAATTCAGTTACAATTTTCCTAAGAATTGACAAAATGAACCAATTGCTGATTTGTTATTTCACTGAAAGAATTAGGATTGGTTTATATCCCAGTGCACAATTCATATTAAAAAGAAATTATACAATGTTTCTTTAGTCACCTGTCTATAATATCAATGCTATCAATTTGAAGGTACAGATGGAATTTCTCCAGGAATGAGATCATATAACCTTTGTAGACATAGGATTTACTTCCTCTTGGAATAAAGAGCAAAATATTAAAATATACCAGTAATAACTACTCTTTGCAGTAATAGGATAAACATGAGCATGCTACATGTACACAGTACTGTGCAAAAGTTTTAGGCAGGTGTGAAAAAATGCTGTAAAGTCAGAATGCTTTCAAAAATATATATTGTAATTGTTTATGTTTATCAATTTACAAAATGCAAAGTGAGCAAACAGAAGAGAAATCCAAATCAAATCAATATTTGGTGTGACTACCCTTTGCCTTCAAAACAACATCAATTCTTCTAGGTACACTTGCACAATTTTTGAAGGAACTCGGCAGGTAGGTTGTCCCAAACATCTTGGAGGACCAACCACAGATCTCCTGTGGATGTAGGCTGCCTCAAATCCTTCTGTCTCTTCATGTAATCCCAAACAGACTCGATGATGTTGAGATCAGGGCTCTGTGCAGGACAAACCATCACTTCCAGGACTCCTTGTTCTTCTTTACGCTGAAGATAGTTCTTAATGACATTGGTTGTATGTTTGGGGTCGTTGTCCTGCTGCAGAATCAATTTGGGGCCAATCACATGCCTCCCTGATGGTATGGCATGATGAATAAGTATCTGCCTGTATTTCTCAGCATTGAGGACACCACTGATCCTAACCAAATCTCCAACTCCATTTGCAGAAATGCACCCCCAAACTTGCAAGGAACCTCCACCATGCTTCACTATTGCCTGCAGACACTCATTATTGTACCGCTCACCAGCCCTTCGGCAAACAAACTGCCTCCTGCTTCAGCCAAATATCAAATTTTGACTCATCAGTCCAGAGCACCTGCCATTTTTCTGCACCCCAGTTCCTATGTTTTCACACAGAGTTGAGTCACTTAGCCTTGTTTCCATGTCAGAGGTATGGCTTTTTGGCCACAATTCTTCCATGAAGTCCACTTCTGGCCAGACTTCTCCAGAGAGTAGATGGGTGTACCTGGGTCCCTCTGGTTTCTGCCAGTTCTGTGCTGATGGCACTGCTGGACATCTTCCCATGTCAAAGGGAAGCATGATGTATCTTTCATCTGCTGCATTAAGTTTCCTTGGCCGACCACTGCATCTACAGTCCGCAATGTTACCCATTTCTTTGTGCTTCTTCAAAAGAGCTTGAACAGCACATCTTGAAACCCCAGTCTGCTTTGAAATTTTTGCCTGGGAGAGACCTTGCTGATGCAGTATGACTACCTTGTGTTTTGTTGCTGTGCTTAGTCTTGCCATAGTGTGTAACATGAAACTGTCTTCCACAACCTCACCTTAGTAGCAGAGTTTGGCTGTTCCTCACCCAGTTTTAAGCCTCCTACACAGCTGTTTCTGTTTCAGTTAATGACTGTGTTTCAACCTACATATGAAATTGAAGATCATTAGCACCTGCTTGGTATAATTAGTTAATCATACACCTGACCCTTTGTGTAAGTGTACAAAGTGTATAAGTGTAAGGACTGATCCTGGTTTGAAGCCAAAGGGTAGTCACACCAAATATTGATTTGATTTAGATTTTTCTTCTGTTTGCTCACTTTGCATTCTGTAAACATTTTGTAAATCCCCTTATTAATGCAATCCCATGCGTGTCTCCTCAAAAATAAATCCTGCTGAGTTCAATGAGAACAGGTAATTGAGTAGAGAACTGCAATCGAATAGCAATAAACCTAGTTTTAGCATGCATATCTCATCTGTTTGCCGTATGTTGTGATGACAGCTAATTATCGTGCCTGTTTTCAATTTGTTCATAATTCATGGTACGGCTTTACATTCACCACATCAGGACCTCTTATTTTCTACATCCTTCTCTTTATATTATATTGTAGCTTTTAATCTTTTAAAGAATAGACTGCTCTGAAAATTTTTCCCCTTATAATTTTTAAAAAATCTTTTTAAAATTGCCCATGTTGACTAAATTTATTAAATTATATAAATACTAGAGCACCCCAAAAATAAAGTTGCATTTATTTCTGAACAAAATTGAGGTTGGAGAAATAATGCACTTTTTTAGTCATCAATTTCATTAACCATCCAAGTCAAACTAGAATAAAGTCTGTGGGAGATACTCAACAAGAACTGAATCAGAAATAGTTAATAAATGGCAATACTTGTATGAAGTCATTAAGGCCTAGGGGTTAATCATGTGTTATATAATGTATCAAACTTAAATTGAATTACTCCATGTTATACTGCATAAAGTTTCCTCTTAAAAGTTTTCTGTTTTTATAGTTGGCAATGACATCTACATTGTATTTGTAGAGAACTATTTGAACAGATGACCATATAAACTATCAAAGAACAATTTTCACTCATCTGCCATTTTTATTTTATGCATTCTTTATTCCTCCCACTATTTAGCTCCCCATTAAGCAGAATTTGGCCCAATTAAAGGTATTCCTTTAATATCACATAGACTAAATATTAATATTATATTCAGAGTAGAATCACTGAGCACTTGGAGAAACATTTGATTTCTGTTCTGCATTTCTGTATCACACAGCAATTACTATAACTGCCAAAAAAAAAAAAAAATATGAGTTTTGGATTGTCGTGGAAAGAATCATTAATCTGTAATTGGATGGCAACTCTGAACACGCACACACACACTTTAAAAAATGGAGGTTTTGCCCCACAGTATTCCTTTTAATTGTACAAACAGATTGTATATTAAAATTATTGGGGGGGGGGTCTGTTTTCCTAGGATACTTTTGTGATGGTGCACCTTGGGCATTCTTCCTCTCAGTTTGCACTACATGAATTCTTCCATTCATAGGGAAAAGCAGGCTGTGTAATCTGACATCCTTCCATTGGAAAGGACAGTGGGTCCCAATATCCTTGAAGAACAAGATTTTTAATTTTCACACCTCAGACACAGCTAAAAGTATGTTTCTCAGTATTTGCCTCATCCCAATTTGCATTTCCTAATTCAGAGTGGATGAAGCAAATTGGTTGGCCACAAGAAGGGCAAGTTTCAAAAATTTAAAATGTTTTGAATTCTTTCAAACTCAAACAGTTGTTTCACATTCAGAACAGACTGTGACAATCATTCTGTAACAGTTTTGAGTTTGAAAAAGCTCTATTTTGAGCTCAAAATTCTCAGTATTAAGCTCAAAAAGCTTCCAAAATGATCAAAACGGCCTGTTTTGAATGCAAAGCACATGTGTCAAACTCAAAACAACTGTTTCAGCTTAAGATGATGCTTTTCAAATTTGAAACAGTTCAAATTTGATATGTTTTACACACTCCTGAATGGATCCTCTTCCCTTTCTAAAGGGTCTCCATAGCTCCCAACTCCCCTAATGCATATGCACTGGGATATAATGCTCTCACAACATGCTTAGAAAATGAGACTGGTAGGGATTACGGTGGCATTAGGATAAATTAGGAATGATTCAAGGATGCATCAATTGTAATGTGGCAGAGCTCATCATATAGGCTAATCTAATAAAGCAGACTATTCTGATCAGGCATTTTCCAGATTCATTGGAGTCCCATTAAGGCCTATGGAAGCTGGAGTAGAACACATCATAAGGACATTAAACTGGACAAGGTTGCCTCTTCTAAAGATGATTTGGGATGTAGAGTACCTGGATTCAATTGTAAGAGAAGATTTTCCTCCCTTTCAAGCTGTTCAAAGACTATGTTTCTTGTTTCCTTTGAACAAAAACGCAAATCTGAAAGCATAGTATCACCAGACTCCTAAAGTTCTTTCTATTCTACTTCAGCGTCCCTTGTTTTGTCAATTAATAAATCATTTCTAGAAAAGTGCCTTTTGGCTCAGTTTAAATAAACAGCTAAAGTGAGGGCCACACAGAGAGCTAAAATGGAACCATTAAAAAAAGAAGAAAAGAAAGCAGCTGCAAACACAGTAAGATCTTTTCTTCTTATGTCCAGAAGAGTCTGCACTGATATCATGCAGAGGCGTTTTTATATCTTTTGTTTACCAAACGCAAGGTTAACATTTGATGTCTCAATTGAGGAAGAGCTGCTAGACCCTTGGCATTCATTTCCTGAACTGTTATTCATTGTTAGATCTACCACATTCTAAGAATGCTTTGAGCAATGAATAGCAGAGGGAGAGATTATTTGTATGAAGATTATTTTAAATTACAGTACTGCCATTTAAAAATACACACTTGAACTCACAGAAACTGTGCATATGAGCGAGGGGAAGGTTAGTCCAACTTGAGAAAATTCTCAACTCTCACATCCCTGCTACAGAGATGTCTCCCAACCTCTATTCTACACAGAACAGTAAGAAAATAAAACTGTTGGTGACTAGCAAATTGGGTATAATTGATTAGTTTTCCCATCTCACTTCAACAAGCTTCCAAGATTTTTTCTGTGAATCAGAAAAGCAGAAATAAAATTCTGTCATCTCAACCTTATCAAATGATATGCACTCCTAGTTTTATCAGATCTCTCTCTCTAATCACAGATGCAGATCTCAGAATTCATTTGGATGTCAGAAAAACCAAAACCAGAAACAAAGGGCACCTATGGGAGCACTAACAACAACAAGAGCCAAAGAGACACGTTAGGTGGAGGATTGTGGGAAAGCTTGGATCTGATATTTTCCCAACAAGAAGAAATCACTGTGCAACCTTTGAAGCCAGAGGATCTTCCCTCTCTGTCAATGGGAAGGAAAATCAAAAACAACAATCGTGCTCACCAAAAAGTTAAAGAAAGGAGATCACCTTGGGAGCATTATAGTTTTACTGGTTCAGCACCTATAGATTCTCCCTCGCACACCTACAGAGCTGCTCTGAAAATAGGTTTCTGAATCAAATTAATCATTCTTCCCCGAGGGCTCACAACTCAAAAAACAAAAAACCTACTTACAGCAACATGAATTGTTCTAATTATTATTCACTATCATTCTTTACTAAAATGTATGTCCCACCCATCTCCAATATTAAAATAAAAATGCATAAATAATAGTAACTAACAATAACAGAAATAGAACAAGAATATTATAAAACAAAGGTTGACAAAAACAAATGTGAGGATTAAAAACAAGCCATGTCACAGGCTCTTAACCTCCAAATGAGAGAACAATGAGCCAAATTTTTGTTGTTCTACAAAAAGACAGTAGAACTATATTTAACTGAGTGGTAATTTTATTAGACTAAGAACTTTGTTATGAGCAGTAGCTAACATGCCATGCAGAGGTTACTAACAAAAGTAAAATAAAACAAGCAATTAAAACTAAAAACAAAATAGTTGGTTTAGATAGCTGAGTGCTGTTAAAAAAATTTTACTGACCTGAACCACTGACAGCTGGACAATTTGATTCATTTTATCTTTGCACAATCTATACATTATTTTCAGGCCCTCTCTGTCACCTTCCAGCCCAAGTGATTTCTGTAAACTTGTTAAACTTGTACAGTCGGTCCCTGACAACTTTACAAGAATTTGTACGAATACAATTATTCTTAGTTGAGTTCAAACAATTTAGGCAATATTTTGACAGCCAAGCACCCTTTATGGGGGAGAGGGAGTACTGTAGAAGTAGCTAGGGTAACGATGTAAAATAGAGGTTCTGTGTCACAAGTATGAGCAGAGTTCAGATTTTTGCTTTCTTTCATGGATTTTCTGAAGCAAATTTTGGAGTTCTTTTTTTTAATTATGTGAAGTGTATTTTATGGCTAAAATTATAATTCTGTATATTTCCCACCCTGTTAAAGACCCGAAACCATGCTACTGATTTTCAACCACTGTGGCCTGAAAAGGCTACAGGGGACGAAAACCAGGGAAAGGTCCATCCTAACGCTTTCAGAGCAGAAGAACAAACAGCAGCAAACAAAACCTTATTTAGATTTATTCATGACAAAGAGCTTAATTCAAAACAAAGGTTTCTTATTATTTTAATCCTCTGTAAACTGCCTGGAGTTGTTGACAAGTGAGTGGCCCTAAAAATCAAACAAACGAACAAATCAAAATACAATAGGCAAGAAAGCAGAATTTATAATAATCTGGTGATTCAGTGCTTTCTAGCTGATGGTACCATTTATTTTTAACTGATTGGAAGGTGCTGTTCCTAGGTTTTCAATCCTCATTCACATGTTGTAGTTGAGATTACTGGCAGCATCTAAATGTGTGAACAAGAAAGATCATTTGTACAGGTACTCTAATCTGTGTAGGCTTGTTTTAGCAGAAATCTTTCTCTATTTTCTATTTTTTTCCTCTACTTCTGCCAGTTGTGCTGCTTCCGCTCTCTCACACCCTTTCTGCTTTCCTTCTCTTTTGATTACTTTTGCTCCTTTATCTCTTTGCTTTTATAGTTCTTCCTCTCAGCCCTGGGTTTTTCCTACCCATTAGTATCTCAGTTCCTGTACATTGAATGACTTCAGCCCAGAATTTGCTCTCCTGAGGATTTCTTCACTCGTTTGTTCTTTTTCCCTTGACTTATGTTCAGTCCTGGTAGACAGAAATGCTTTTGAACATATAGGCTGATGAACTAGTTGCATCCATTCCTCAAAAAGGCAGATTCTGTCATGGCTACTTACACGTGGCCTGTTTGCATTGTGATTAGATTACTGTAGCATGCTCTATTCATTGCTGCCTTTGAAAAGATCTGGAAAGTCAACTGATAAAATTACTCCTATTTTGAGTTTGTTCTCAAATCACATAATTCTGTGTTAATTTTACTGTCTCACATTCTGTTTTCAGGATTAATTCAAAGTGTTCTTTTCAACTCATAAAGCACTGAAGATTTTGGTACTGGTATATCTAAAGGATCACCTACACCCATCTGAGCTTACATGCACATTTGCACTACCAAGGAAACCCTTGCTCTATGTCACACTTTCCAGATGGGTAGCTCTGTTTTGCAGCAGATAAATAATGAAACTTGTGGCACTTCATAGAATAACACATGGATAAATACCTCCGTTTCACTGTCTGCTTCATCAGATACGTGGTACATAGGTGCAGAGTCTGCACAGATATGATATATACAAGATTATACTCCACGTATTTATTGAACTGTGATACACAGAAGCTTTTGTGGTAATAAATTTGTTAGTCCATGTCTCACTGTCACCAGAAGGGTGGATAAATACATGAATACCCAGTCTGTTGACTTCTTTATCCTGGGACATTTAGTTATTATCTTCCTATTTTGCCTTATGATTACAGGTTAGATAAATATTAATTTAGGAGGCTCCCAGAACTAATCTGTTTGCTGGTCTAATACTGCTAATTTTGATGAGCCCTTTCTGTTTTAAAAAGTTCTGGTTCTTTAATGTGGGAGCAGTGGACTTTGCTCTTTGTTGGAATGTTTGAGGCTTTAAGCTCAATGCCCATGTTTAACCTTAATACTGTACATGTAAAGAAATACTTCCTTTTCTTTTCTTCATTTATAATCCATCCCAGCCCCAAAGGATTCTGGGAGGCTAACAAGTTAAAATTAAAACCCAAATAGAAACAATATAAACTACAAAAAGGAAAACCCACCAATAATACATCAGCAATATCTGTGATGGACATCTATGATCAGCAAGACTGAAGGTGGTTGGAACAATGCCACTTTTAACTGTTTTCTAAAATTAAAACAGTTTAATAGGGCTGACTAATCCTTTGGGGGAAGGCTGTTCCATGTGGAGGCCACAACCAAGAAGGCCTGTAAGGATGATGAAGAGTTAGGTCCACACTCCATTATCCTAAGAAGGATGGGTTTATTTAGTACATTAATTACAAAATGTATCTTTTCCAAGGTGATAAAATATAGGCAACCGCTGGACCTCCTTAAGCATTTTACCTATTGTAATTGTTTGTATTATTACAATATACACTGAAAACAACTTTCACAAAATTTGGCTAGGATATTCAGTTTTTGAATGTTGATATTCATCAATTTTCATTTACCCAAGTACATAAATGCAATATTAATCTGTAATAACTATGAATATTTTATAACTATTTTGCCTTTGCCAGTGAGAAATCTACAATAAAATAAAAATTGTAGAAAAGTAGACAGTTAAGAAAGTGTAATGTGTACCTTCAGGACAAAGTTTCTAGCCCCTTAAACACAGAAAGTTTTCTTTATGCAAACATGTAAATTACTCATTGTGTGTAAAATAGAAAGCCAACTACAAAATTGTTCAGTGACAATGTTTTACTTGGAAATAGTAAGTAATTTACATGAATAACTTTTCTATTCTACAAGATGCAGAGATTATATTACTAAATGTTTTTGTAGCTCTGCAGAAAAGATTTTGTGATTGTAACATTTAAAGTACTTACTTATAAAGAAGCAACTCCACCTGTAACATCTCTGATTTTGAAGGTTTCTGTGGGCCTTGGAAGATTGAAATGAGAGAACACTGAACATTAATAACTCACAGGATTCTTTCTTTAAAAAATGAAGGCACAAATCCATTGCACTACAAGTAATGCATTCCAATTTAAAACTTTAAAAGAATTTAAACATATGGTCTTACTTCTGGATGAAACATTCTACTATACTAAGTCTTTCAGATGATAATTTCCAAAAAGCAAGCTGAAAGAGATATAGGAATGGATGGACATCTAATTGTTGAACAGTAATTAATTTTAAAATATAAACCCCCAACTTTTAAATGTCATATTAACACGGTTTGGGATTTTTTTAATCAAATAGATTCTCATAGGGATCCAGTAAAAAGAAAAAAGAAAAAACAGAACACCATTAAAACCAAACCCAGTTTTTGGAGGAGGGAGAGCACAAATAAACAAGAGATATGCACAAGAGACAGCAAAAGTTTTTCCTTTTCTTAGGAAGAAGAGGAAAACATGAAACTAATAAAAAGTAAAATCTTGAAAGGTTGTTCAGGAATAAATTTACTATCTAGGAAAGATATTCCCATAACCCTCCACCACATGAGGGCACTGTTACTTCAACAGAAATCCAACCCGTGAAGGCAGTCTATCCTGTACAGGACAGGTGCAACTTTACTGTCAAAAAGTAACCTTTAATGTCTCCGCTAATCCAGCACCATGCACTGTCAACCCTCTACTATGGGCACTTCAGAATCCCAATGAACTACTGCAATATTAAACTTTACATTATTTTGAGATATATGCAAGATAAATATTTATTTATTGAATCACAAAATTAAAACGACTCTGCTAATACTAGAAAAATATTGCTAAAGGGGGAAGTAGCACAGTAAACAAAATTATGATTTGTTTGATAACTCAATCACTCAAAGGTTCAGTGGCAGGAAATAGGAAATAACAAAATAATACATAACACTAGAATCTATGAAAAATTAAGTCGCAGTTGGATTTAGCCCCAGGAAAGGACGGGACTGCCAACTCAGAACTTTCCACAGGACTCACCAACAGGAGTGCACCTGACCTGAAAGAGGCTAAATTTCCATGTTACCATCATTTCATCAGGTTAACACCAGAGGATAAGCACCAGAAGATAAGATGCTTTATTATTAGACATACATGCAAAAAAAAAAAAAGTATGGCAAATTAAAGATAAAAAGATAAAATAATTATAACAAGGAGAAGGAAAAAAGCAGCATAGTCAACAGTATCTGGAGAATATGCACCACCTGTTCTTGTTTGATGTTTTAATGTATAGAGGTCATGTTCTCTTGTCTATACAGAATTCATGGACAGATTTTGATGAAATGAATATATGATCTAGTCAACATAATAAAATCACTTTCATGGGGACACAGATGCTGGCCCTCTAACACTCCAACTTTCTGAGAGGAAACGATTACCCAGTTATTTAATGGATGAACAAAATTTGGGCTCCAAACTGAATGTAGGTTGCATGAGTACCTTTATCTTACTGCTTTCAAATATTTTATTAAAAAGTTCACTTCCAACCCTAGTCAATTGTTCAACACTTCAGGAACAAACCATGAACAGCTTTGCTCTTTTGAACTGCCTTGTCCCTTTTACCTTTTTTGTACACAAACAAGAGTGCTTTTACTTTAGAACAAATTACAGTTCAATAACTAGTGTTTGCTTAATCTGTAATTTCAGATACACATATCAGACGAAATCAAAATTCTATCTTCCCAAATTTGTTAATAGAGCAAAAATTCCTTTCTCAAATCAAGGGCTGACCATGACTCATTCATGTTAATCACAACTAGTTTTCACCAACTTGGGATCTCTCAGATGTTCCAACACCTCTAGTGGGTGCCAGATTAGAAAATAATGATGTAAACCATGACTTAAATTTCAACAGATAGACGAAAAATAAATTATGGAGCATACTGAATAAGCTTAAAAATAATAGTGAAGAATAATAGTGGGAGTAATCACAGAACAAATAAGATACTGCTAAGAAATTCTATTTTGTTGAAATAAAAATCAGGGTGAGTCATAATATAAAGGGCATAAAACCAAGTTGTCCGTATTAAATTTAAACTCTAATTCCCTAGGTCCCAGCATCATGTCTATATTAATAATAATCTTTAATAACATATGTGCCATGCATATCCTTAAAAGATCTATGTAAAACAGCAGTTTTTAAAAATCTATTTGCCACTAGTCATGTGTTAGATCAAAGTTCCATTTTAAATGCAGATTTTCATTGAATATGTCTGTATTATATTTCTTTTCTCTTTTAAAGAAATTGTTTTGAAAAATATATATTTAAAAACACTGATTTAATTTATTCTATTTACAGATCCCTACTCACAAGCATACAAAAACACAAGAGCAATTCTCATCTCTGCTGAGACCTATATAAGCCAGGAAAAAGTCAAGCACTAAATGAGATTTATAGATATTATATTGCCCTTAACTCATAAATTTATAACATAGGGAAAGAACCAAAGTCTTCTGCAAATCAAACAAAGTCTGGAAAGAATTAGTTAAAAAAGCTATAGTTTACTTGTTTCTCTATAGACTTAAGTCATAGTCACCCAAATCACACAGCAACACTAGACATTGTATGCACTATTCCCTATTGTAATTATTAAAATTCACCATGAACTTTTTCCTCTGAAATAGTAATTTATTTTACAGATGTTTACGCTTTGTTTAGGGGAAAGAAGAAGCCCACAGAGCTTTACTCCACATCAAATTTAAATGGCATCCAAAACTGCTGCATATGTATTTAATTTCAGCTTTTCAGAACAAAGTCTGCATTCACATTACGTGGATGCAAACTACACCACAGACCAGATAAGCAACTGAACACAACCCAACAGATGTCAGAATCAAAGAAAAGGGGGAGGGACTTAAAAAAAAAAATTACTGTAGGGAATAAGCACTTTGAGCTCTGTTTTAACTTCAAATCTTGTTTCTCTATGTAAAAACATTAAATTAGATTATGTAGAACTTAATTACAACTACTACATGGTTGCTCATACCCTTAACCACTTTTCAGGTTGTTTATTTAGTGCATCAGCCAATGAAAAGGACTGTTAATTCTGTCTTTCCGAAATGCTACCCATTACCCAATAATCCCATCTGCTGTCTTTCTAGTAACCCACCCACAGGATCCTCCAACCTACCACTTGGGAACTGAAATGTATAAACCATTACTCTTAAAAATTAATACTGAATTTAACAGTCCTATCTAGATCACCTACTCTGACATAAATGTTTCCATTTATCTGATGATCCCATCACCTCTCCCTAAACAGCCCTTCCTCCCAATTGCTCAGGGCCTCACACATCTGGGTTGACTCAACTCTTCCATTCTGAAGGACAGAGAGTGAATGCCCAGCTCAAAGTTAGTCAGCATCTCTTTAATTGCCAATTTGAACCTGGATCATTTCACTCTAAACCCATTTATTACTGAGTGATAAAAGATAAGTCTTGGTTATTTGGACTCCATCCTTGTGTTATTTTTTCCCTTTCCTCATGATTTATTTATGCATCTTAACTGCAAGGTTTATTTATTATATTTATTCAATTCTTTTTCTACCACAATTGAGAGCCTCTCAACAAGGATGCAATGAACCCAATAAAAGATCCATGGTACAAATACTTATCAAATACACAATCATAAAAAGATAAAAACATGAAAAAAATCGTAGAAACAAACAGCCAATAATAGAAGAAAGTAGATGGTGTCATTTCTATGTCTATGAGAATGGGCATCTATACTAAATTTAAATAAATATTTTCCTGGGACTAATGCTTATCCTTTACTCAGCCTTTTTGATACAGTATTTGTAGATGCTATCAAACTTCCCCTTAGTCTTCTATTTTAAGCTAAACATGCCTAGTTCCTTTAACCCAGTGTTTCTCAACCTTAGCAACTTTAAGATGTGTGGACTTCAACTTCCAGAATTCCCCAGCCAGCATGCTGGCTAGGGAATTCTGGGAGTTGAAGTCCACACATCTTAAAGTTGCTAAGGTTGAGAAAGGCTGCTTTAACCATTCCTCAATGGCTTGAGTTCCAGAATCTTCCAGAATTATCCTATGAACCTCCTCTGGCTTCTCTAGGTCCCTTTTAAAACATGGTGCTCAGTACTGGATCAGCACTTGAAGCATGATCTTATCAGTGAGGAGTACAATGAAATTATTATCTCCCGTGCTCTGAGCACTGTTAATGCAGCGCATGATTGCACTGGCCTTTTTGAGCTACTTCATCATACCGCTTGCTCACATGCAGTTCATTCAGCTCAAGTTAAGCTTGTAGCCCATTAATACTTCTAGATACTGTACCTATCTATGCACTTGATTTTTTTCCCCACTCATATTTAGGACATGTCACAGTTGAATGTCATCCTGTTGGCTCTGTCCTAGTACTCAAGCCTATCAACATTTGGAAACGTGATTCCTTCCTTGAAGATAATTACTCAATCCCCCTAGCTTGGTATCATTTGCAAATCTGACAAGTGAACTGCATGGCTATTCATAATTATTCTAGTTACTGTATTATGAGGAAGAGAGAATGGAATATAGCAAGTTGAGCAACTGCACTCCAAACTACAATATGCACTTGTTTTTAAAAACATCTTATTCATTTGTTTAAAACGTATAAATCACTTCAGAACCAAATTCTCCAAAAAGGAGCTTCCAATATAGAAAAACAGTAACATACCAAAATGTGAAGATGAGAAGTAACAATACTACTGTCAGACAATCATCCCAATAAGAATAAAATCATAGCAAGGTTGATAGACTTACTGTGGCATCAGCTGTTCTGTGTTCGTGAAAAGCTTGTACAAGTCAGATTAAACAGTTGCCCTATTTCTACCAAATATTCCAGATCAGTGATTACCATCAGAATATGCAGACTTGAGGTTCAAAAAACTTTTCATTTAGCCCTGTATGAAAAAACAGTCATGTTGAAGGGAAAAACTGCAGTTCTAAAGTTTGCTTTTAATTTTCCATTCCTTAATTTGTGCTTCATTTGTTTCTGATAAGCAGAAGGAAACTTAATCAGAAAATTAGTCCTAATAAGAGAACAATTTATGGAAAAAAGACTCATACTAAACTTCAGAGGCAGGATTTGTCTCCTTAAGCAATTCTCATTGATAAGCATGAGTAATAATCTTTCCACTGAGGGCCTCCTTTCCTGAGAATTAGTGCAGACACAAGAAAAGTGACTTAGAAACAAAACAAATCTTCTCTGTTACTAAGGTATTTTCTCAGCTTTCTGGCATTCAGGAATTAAGACTCTGATTAATAATCCCTTGTTCTCTCTCCTCCCCGCCCACTCCCCTCCCATCCAACTGGACACACATCTTATTAGCCTAAAACAAAAATTACATTAACATGCTACAGATTAATATTAAGACAGTGGTATTTTCAGCCTGTAAACTAAAGACTGCCTCATTACAACCAGGCGATCCATACACTTGCATGCATATATGATGTACAGTCATGTGAAAACTTAAGAACACCCACTGCAATTTTTGACTTTTTCAACATATTTCAACATACAAATCAACATATTTGATTTTCATTTCAACTATATTAATAGATACAGAATGTACCAGAAACCTCTGCTGTCCAGAAAGTGCATCAGGGCAAGCAAGACTAAAATTTGTTCATGAACACCTATGTAAAGACCAGCACTTCCTTGTAAATTTCTTTTCAAAGAAATTGAATGTTTCAACAGCTGTCAATCAGATGATTATTTCTGCTCATCAGGTAGCTGAAAAAAATTTACAAGGGAAAGGCTATTTGACTAATGCTTGCCAAAAGAGAAAACTATTCCCCATCCAACAGGGAACATGCAAAGCCAAAAGTCGAGATTAGCTAGCTACAATAAAGGCCTTCTCAACTAAATATAATTTGTATGTTGGTGGGCACATTTGAGAAAGCCTGTTTCTTCTAAACCACACATTCAGAAAACAGAACACCAGCAATCCTGGCCCCAAACTGTTCAAGGTTTTAAAGGTCACAACCTGAACTTTGATTTGGAAATCGAACAGTGAAGCTGGGGTAATAATGGAATCAACTGTCTTATCATAGCATACTGGATATGCTGAAATTTCCAGGCAGTTTTCCAAAGACCTTATAGAAGGCATTTCTGAACATCTTGCCAAAAAAGCAGAGCTCTTGCAGTCAAAAGAGAAATCCTATAAGATCCTCTTTGCAACATGCAAGAGTTCTGCAGGGGGTGGGCAGGTGGGGGCTTCCAACTTTATTCATTTGTTAATAAATATTCCAAACATTGCAAAAGTAATAATAAAAATCAGAGCTTCTCCATCTTGAGAGACTTGGAACATTTAAAAACAATCTGGAAAAAATCTCTTTTCATTATAAAATCCATCCATTAAGTAAGGGAAGGCATAGCATCTGGTTTCTAATACATACATGGACACGTATGCCCTGTCTCCTTATACACCTCTAGGAAAAGTAAAACATGATGGTGCTGAATGGCTGTCGGAGAGAAGCAATGAAATCAATTTCTTCATCAAATAAATGAAAACCCTGAGGTAACTGTTTATCATTATAATTAACAGCCCACTTAAGTTAAAGTGCACAGATTTGAAATTTATTTTCCTAAAAGTTGTACAACTAGCAATGCTTGCAGTTGGATTCATACCAATTGTTATGCCAGGGCAAGGCCACAAAGTTTGGCATGCAAAGACCTTGTTACAAGCACTGCAGCACATCCATCAGATGAGATAATTTAGGACTTGTGTGCCAATTCCATTGGACTATTCCAGTTTAAAGATTTATGGACTGCAGCCAAACTTTTCTGATGTATTCAACACTTGCACATCCAAGAATAAGCTCTTTAAGCTTAGTGAACAAGACTGAATCATTCAACAGATATATTAGTTTTGTATGAAACTTCCACTGTTAAAAAGCATGTATATGTCTGTCACATCCAAAGTACTGCCAAAAATCTCTAGATCAATATTTTTAGATGAAACCCATAATAAGTGCAAAAGGACATTTGTTTGAAAACATATGCTAATTTGTTTATGAAAAATAAAGCAACTGAACATCTGGATTTATTTATTTAAATTTATAAGGCTACCCAAGTCATAGAGATTCTGGACAACGTACAAATTAAAAACAAATCCCAAATATAAGTAAAGAAAGAAAATAAAAGTTTGTCATAACCAAGGGGGAAGAAACACACCACAAGTATGCTAAACATAATTTCATTGTGATGTACACAAACCCCTCCCTAACCCAGAACCTGGGGGAAAAGCCAGTCTCCAAGGCTTGCTTAAAGGCTATCAGGATTGGGGCCGTTTGAATCCCCTGGGTGACACTATTCAAGATGGCAGGTCTACAACAGAGAAGGCATGTCTTCTATGTCCATCAGATGGCACTGCTTAATGAAAGGGACCTGGACGATGCCCACTTTGTAAGTATGTACAGATGGGGAGAAACAACGGGAGAAAGATGGCACCATGAAGATGATGGCATCCTGCACTCTGAATTGCTTCTAGAAGCTCACTGGTAACTACTGCAACTTGTGTAACAGAGATGTTACATGGGTGGACCCTGCTATGCCAATAACTGCTCACACTGCCACATTCTCAACCAGCTGGATTCTGTGTGGCCTTCCAGGACAGCCCCATGTGGAGCACATTGCAGTAGTCCACACATAATGTGACTAAGGCATGAGTGACTTCAAGAAGAGACTCCTAGCCAGGAAAGGGCAAAATCAGTGCACTAGATGAATTGGAGCAAAGGCCCTTCTGGCTACAGCTGCCACTGCACTTTGAGTAGGAGGCATAAGTCAAGGAGAACCCCCTGTGGACCAAAATGGAAAATCCACTGCACCATGAATACACAGCTATTTGATCTTGTCAGGGTTGAGCTTCAACCTGTTCCTCCCCAGCCAGACCCCAACATCCTCAAAGCACCAGGATATGATTTGACAGTGTCATTTGATCGACACAGGTCAACATGTAGAGCTAGGTATCATCAGCATACAGATACCTAATCCCATGCCAATGAATAACCTTATTCAGCCGCTTTATGTAGATTTTTAAACAGGAGGAACAAGAGCATCAAGTTCTGTGGCACCCCACAAATCAGGGACTATGGGTTCAACCTGCCCCCTTCTGTCAATACTAACTAGTATCAGCCACAGAGAAAGGAAGAGAACCACTGCAACAGCATGGCTCCCAATCCCAATCCCCATAGTTGAGCTGGATGGGGAAAAGGCCTTCAGCTTAACCCAAGGAAGACCAAGTGGTTATGGGTCTTGGGGTCTCCTGACTCTGGGGACTGTGATCTTGAATAGGGTTACACTCCCTCAGACAGAACTGGTGCATAATTTGGAGGTCTTCTTGGTCTCTCAGCTATTGAAAGAGCAGGTGGCAACCATGGCCATGAAGGCCTTTCCACAAATCCATCTTGTGATCAGTTGTGCCCATTCCTGGATCAGGAGACCCTGCTTATGATCACTCATGCCCTGGTTATCTCCCATTTGGGTGATTTCAACATTCCCCTCCTTAGCCTCCGCCCACCATCAGAATGGACTCTTTATTTTTACCCCATAAAACAAGGAACAAACATAACTATACAAGGATATGATATTGTACCTGTTTAGCTTGGAGAAGAAATAATTAAATGGGAATATGATAATTACTTTAAAATATCTGTAAAGCTGTCATATAGATGGGAAAACACATTTGGAGGGTTTTGTCTGCAGGAAGTAGGGTCCCAATGAAAGATTCAGTTTAAAAGATACTGACTACTAAAAATTTTCGGGTAGTATAATCCATTTGACAATAGATCAGCCTGCTTTAAAAGGAAAGGTCGTTAAGTAAAGACTTCATGGCCAACTAAGAAATGACTTTTCTGTACGTTCAGGGAGATGAGATACTTCCTAACTCTATATAATCTGTCCTAGAACATGTAACAGCCTCTCCCCTTCTGAAGCCTTCCAAAGGTCTTGGGAATACAATCAGCTATAACTCCTAGATTCTCATATTTGAAAATACGCAACAGCTACAGAAAAAGTTCTTGGAAATATTGGAGGTTATAATCCCAACAAATTTGGATGTTGAGGAAAGTCAGCTGTATAATACACAACATGTAGCAAAAGAATATAAGCTAACTGCTTTGCACTTCAGAATAATTAATGTAAAATAGACATCCACTTTCCCATGCAATTTAAACATGCCCATACTTTTCATCTTAACAGAATTAAGAAAATTCAGCCCACCTATAGTAGACAGAAAATCTATCAACATATGTATCAAATTCAACCTTCCTCAGAAGATTGTTGCGGGGAGAAATAAGAGGAGAGAATACTAGGTATATTGTCTTGAATTCCTGTAGGAAAGGCAGGCTATACTTCTAATAAACAAATAAATAAATATCACTAAAGTAATTTTGATTTTTAAGCATGCTGACACACAGTTTCTAGCAAGTCCTAATTTTCAGTTTGAAAGAACACAGAATTATTTATTTTTATTCCAAAAAAATACCCTAAACAGAGTTTCAAATTTACCATGGAAAAGAAATGAGGATATAAAAACCAACAGGCTGGCTGGGGAGTAAACCTCTCTCTCTCCCACACACACACACACAAACCTCACATATTACCCACAAGAGAAGCAATGGTTTGTGAAAAATTACATCAAAAGCCTCAAAAGACAGGCTTAGCAACAGATCCCTTAGCAAACAATTTGGTATGTTGCAAAATGAATCTAAATTCTTTCATATATTGCCTCATAAACAGCAAACTTTTATGTCTGAACCATAAATAGGATGTTTAAATCCAAGACTAAAGACAAGAATCTCCAAAAGTTAATTGATATTGAGCCTGGTTAATCCTACACAGATCAAACACTAATTCAAGTGAAGAATCAAAATCAGCATCGTAGCCCTCACCATTTACTAATGCTTCTGTATGTATGAATATATTCCCTGAAATACATTTCTATCAACTGAATACAGATTAAAATTTGCAGTTCCAAACCACTTGTCTGAAAAATGTATTGCATTTCCTTTCATCTACTTCCAGTCAAAGAACCTTGAAGCTTCTAAAATGGATCAAACGCTAAAAGGAATGAGCTAAGTACCCCATTTACAAGATGTTTATATTAATAAACTTTTAATATAAAAGTTGTAGGAACAAACTTGGATATATTAATAATGTAGTCAGTAACTATTTGTCATTTTGCAGCTCTGTATTTTTAAAGAGTCCATTGTTTGAAATTATGCAATTCTTCACATCTTCCCTATAGATAATTTTTAAAACTGTGATTTGCATGTTTCAAAAATGCTGAAATAAAGCAAAGTGCCACTAGAAATAAAATAACTTATCAATCTAAGTATAATAATGTATCAATCAAGATATGTCAAGTATAAATAATGTCTCAAATTTGAGAAGGCAGATAGATTAAAAATATATTGTTCTTTTTCCTTTTTCCAACATAATTTGTCTTTCTTCAAAGATATATATTCTTGAACTGCTTCCATGTTCACTGCTTGGCTTGAAACCTCCACACTTCATTTACTGATCTAGAACAGGATGGTGATGATGATGATGATTTGATTTATATATTACCTGATTCTCAAGCGACAAGATGACCCCAAAACACACAACACATATACAAAGGTTGTTTGAAACCTTGTGAGATTTTGGGAGTCCCTTGAGATACAGACTGCCAAAATCTCACAAAATGTTTGACAATCCTGTGAGTTCTCAGCAATTTTTTTACATTTTAAAAATTCATTTAATTCTCGGTTGAGCTAGACATCCTGTCATGGCAAACAAAGCAAAATTTGAAAGAACTGAAATACCTTTTAAAGCCCTCTTTACGTACATAAAGTCATTTTGTTATTTTAGAAACATAACATGCAGCGATCATGAAGTCATAACGCTTGGTGTATCAAATTGAAAAGAGGGTTTCATAAATTCAGAAAAGTAACTGGGTAAAAAATTTGGCCACAAAAAATAAGACTAGTAAGAATTCAGTTGCAAGTTGACAAGTTCTGAAAATGTACCAATTTGGCTAAAATAAAATTTAATATACTAAATTTAATATATCGTCTTATCTTTCAACAAAAAAGGAAATAGTGATTTCTTTCAACTCCTTCACACTACGTTGCTCTTTGATGGGTCTCTAAACCTGAATCTTATGGCAGAATAACGGGTTCTTTGTAGCTCAAAAAACATATTTAGGCTTAGTCTCTTCTCCAGAGGTAACAGGGCAATCAGTTTCTTGTTTCCAATCTAATCTCTCTCTGAGTAAACAGACTACCACCTACTTCACTGCATTCCCAGCTTTGTGTCCTGGTCAATCAGGCAGGAGATAGGAACGGATCCATCAATCTTTACAAACATGAACCTCAGAAGGAAACACTGTGAATCCTTATTTCCTCCCTTCTGAAAATGACAGCACGTCTTAAATGTCAAAGTGTATTTCACTGTCGCAATTATGGATTATAATTACCTTAGGTAGAAAGGCAGAAATCATGTTAAGGATAACACTTGCAAAATAATTGTGCTAAACAACCAGTTGTTTTAAAAATAATCCAATTCTTTGGCTGTGAAAAAAAATGAGAAATGAGGAGGAAAAGGAAATGAGACAGAGAAAAAAGAGGGTGCACTCTCATTCTGAATACAACGGTTGATAAATCCACTGGAAAAACTTACTTGAAGCACAACAATTCCAAAGTCTGGGCATAAAACTGTATGCATGGTGACCATTGAATTGTTTAGCTAGAATAAATGTTATCAGCCTTTGATTCTGCTGTGACTAAGGGCAAAGAAAAATAATCATATGAAAGTTATATATGGATGCAGTGAAATTATAAATATGAATATATGTATAAATTACATACACAGATGCGGAAACTGGCAAGTGAAATTATTTCCTCTTTATCTAAGTTTAAAATTGTTCCTACTCATTCTTGTTTCTCAAGGTCACAAACAGAAATATTTAGCTTCTTGAAAAGTAGTAGTGTCTGCCCCTTCAAGTTTTTGTACTTCCCCAAGCTTTTGGGCTCTACTGAGCATGTTGGTATCTCCCTCTATCTCCCAAAGGCCATCTGTTGATTTACAGTTGTGTCAGCACTCAGCAGCTGTTCTGCTGTGAGAATAATGAAGGACGAGACTTTAAAATAAAACAGCCAGCATCATACTGCCTTGGTCCTTGTACGTATCACTGGCATTGCTGAATTTGAAAAATTATGCTAAGTTCTGGCAGCTGTTTCTCAAAAAAGATATTACAGCAGTGTAAAATATGGAAGGCATGGAAAACGAAACAAGCAAGAGTGAAAAAAATGTTCTCAGGACAGAAAACTAAAGCAGTTTAGGTTTTTCTCTTGAGAAAAAAGTTTAATGCTTAGCACAAATAACCTGCATGGCACTTTTTCCCACCATCAGGAGGAGGAGGAAGAGGGGTGGACCTTTGGCAGTTAGGTTTCAGGCCAGAGCATAGAACAGCAACTCCACTGGCTCCACTGGTGGATGAACTATGGAGAGACTAGGATCAGGGGAATGTCTCAGAAACTTTTGATACCATCAACAATGGTATCTTTCTTGGCTGACTCCAAAAAGGGGGGGGGGGCACTGTCTTGCAGTGGTTCTGTTCCTTCCTGAAGGGATAGTTCCAGTTGGTGGCGATGGGAGAGAGATTCTTTTGGAGACATCTGCACTATAGAGTGCTTCAGGGCTGTCTTCTCTCTCCATTACAGGTAGTCCTCGACTTATGACCATTCGTTTAGCTACCCTTTGAAGCTACCCTACGACTTCACAGTGTCTCTACGGTCATGTGATGAAAATTTGGGCACTTAGTAACCAGCATGTATTTACGATAGTTGCAGAGTCCCGGGGTCACATGATCACCATTTGTGACCTTCCCAGCCAGTTTCCAACAAGCAAAATCAATGGGGAACCATGTGATTCCTTAATGAACACATGATTTGCTTAACGACTGCGTGTTTTGCTTACTGACTGCAGTGATTTGCTTAATGACCACAGCAAAAAATATCATAAAATTGGGTGCGGTCCTATGATGCCTCACTTAATGACTGCACAACTTAATGACAAATTTTCCAGTCCCTATTGTGGTTAAGTCGAGAAATACCTGTACATGAAGTTGCTGGGGGAGGTCAAATCAGAAAATTTCTAGTTTGCATTGAACAGGGTTATTCCTTTTTAATTGCTATATAAGGCAGATAACCTATCTAAATTCATATGGGTTATCTGTATGTATACCTCTAGATACTTGCACTAACATACATGTCATTCAAGAAGCATAATATGTCAAAAGTGAGGCTTAATCATCAGAAACATTTGTAAAAAGAGAGGCACGATTAAAGGATTGGCATTTTTAATTTTATTTCAGTGTTAACATTACAATTATATATTGCTTTGCAAATATTATTTCATAAACTAATTCAACATAGTTATTAGAAGCAATCTGTATTTTCTGGTATTTGATCACTGTCACCAAACTGACATTTTAGGTATTCCTTTTTGGAAAACAGTTTCTGTGGGCATCATTATATGAACTTTTCTTCCATTCTCCTCCATTACTATCCAGATTATAAATTCTTTTGAACATGTTTGAGCTGATTCTATGAACAGTGAAGCCCTGTGAGATTAATCACTCTTCTTTAAAAGATAAAACAGGAACGTTCAGTTTATCTACATCTTCTGCAGGGTAAAAAAAGTGGAAACAGAGAGAAATCTTCCAGCAATATGAAATAGTTGAAATGCTCAGGTAGTGATCCTTGTTGCATGAAAATGATAGCCATATTTGTCTAGGAAAAAAAAAAAAGGCCAACAAACAAAATAGCTGAAAAAAAGTTTGCAAGCTTTCAAGACCACCCAATCAGGGAAGTTGTTAAAAAAAAAAAAGTGACAGATGGGAAAAAAAGGAAGTTCAAAATTAAGGCCAGCTATTTCAGCCACGATACTTGAAGTTCAAATGAGTCTCACATTGGAGACTGTAGACAAAACACATGAGTCGACAGTAGACAATGTTGTCAGCACTAGCATTGAGGAACAAAGAATGTCCTGCATTCCTGTTTTCATTTAAGTGGTGCGGAATATATTCACAGACACTCAGGACTCTGTAAATAACATGCAACGTTTACATGTTAGCTTGCAATGAAAAGATTAAAAGCTTTGGGGGACCTGCTCCCCCCCCAATATTTACCCATTCCTGTTTAATCCAATATTCTATTCCCACACAGTCAACCAAACAATAGAAATAAGCCTCTAGTTGGCTGTGGCAGATACAGAATGATGGATATTATAGACAGTCCATCATATTCAGTAACAAGATTCCTTTCAATAACTTCAACTGGCATCAAATGTGGAAGCCAAACGTAACCACTCCCAAAGTAAAACAATATTTTCTACATACTTAGGAAACTTTCTAGATATGTAAAAATATAGCCTCTTATAAATGAGAAGAGAGATTTTTTTTAAAAAGTAAGTACAACAAAGTTCCTGTTTCAGAAATATTCTTGTTAGGGGCCAAGGATGCTTTTTGGCAGGATCCATTTTGCTAATATAATAGACATATTAATTATTTGAGATATAAAGATTAAGAAAGGAAAGTTTCATACAAGTCCAACTCAATTCACAGATACATCCACTGAGGTTTTTCGGCAGTAGCATGGAAGGTATTTGCTGCTGACTTCTTATGGAATGTTTTTTCAATTTTTCCAATTAGGCTACAGCCCTGGTATCACCAGGAAGTATTAACCAGACTTATTCCTTCTGAGCCCAGACAAGGCTGGGTAGATGTTATCACCTGCTGGGATATTTGTGATGTACCTAAAAGCATGTCACATATAACACAACAGGACCTTTTATGTTGTTGAACGTATCTTCAATAAACTGAGGAAATGAAATCAAATCTATCACCTTTTGCCAGAGATTCTAATTACTACTTTTCAATTAGAATAGGAATGATCTAGGGTAATTTATTCAATAGAACAATGAAGCCTTAGCAAGAGAGACAACAGACAAGACACAGTAAATCCCCTTCTCTCTTTAACTGGCAAGGCAGTATGCCTTCCTATGATAGTGGGTCTGAATATAAAAGCAGCTGGTGTGTGCCTTGTGAAAGAGGAGGAGTTGCTATATTCTGTCTCGCTTATGGGAAAAGCAGCCTTCCAGCTGTATAAATGGTACTCTGGCTGCTCTCCATATAAACATTTCCACCTGGCCTCAACGGAGTGGGGAAAGAGTTGGGGGCGGTGGAAATGATGTAATTCCCAAAGCACAGGCAGAGTCAAAGGCAGCCAACCCATCAATCAGACCTCAGCAAGCCCATACACAAAATCTCTCAAATTACCACTTCACACCAAGAACCTGCTGAAAACATCCCCTTTTCACATCTGCTAATCAGACTGCTTCTCAGGAGCCTGCCACAATTATACCTGTTATTGTAGAGAGCAATATGGAAAGTGGGGTGAGGGAGGATGTTGCATGTCTACAGCTGGGCATTTAGTAAAACAGATGGACTGTATCTGAAGCAATGATTCTGTTTGAAATCCAATTCTTGACTGTGAGAATGAGGCCTAAATGAAGCTGGCTGAAATGCTGGCCTTGAGCTAATCATCAATAGCTCATATAGTACAGTCAATGGAAACGCAGATGAAGACTGGGAAGTCTAGGTAGTACAACTGAGAGGGATCCAGCCATAGCAACAGCTCCTTCATCTGCAGCAAGTTTAATAAAATGAAAACACCTGGACATGAAGAATATAGGTGTCTTCAAAGATTCCTACTTCATATTAACGTTTGCATGATGTGATTCAAGGTATCAGATATATACCATAGCCTGAATCTGGAGTAAAGCTTTTTCTGGTTGAACAGTATAAGGTGAGCACTCTCACAAAATCAAAGCCATACTGAGGGAAGGCTGCACTCTGACAAAATAGGCACCATTGTGGGTGCAGCCAGGTATACCATACCCATCGAGCAGAAGACAAACTGGTAACTGCAACTCTTCCTACTCTCCCCATGAAGTTCTTGTCCTCGTTCTCTCTCTCAGGCCCATTTTCAAACAAGTGTTAATCTACAGACATGTTTTTATTTTCTAAAAATGTCTATGAAGTCTATGTAGAGCTCAGAGGTTATTACAAACATTTCGGGTTTTTAATTAAAATATTTAAAACAAAACCCCCTAAAGTTAGATGATACAAGAAACCTGGTATGTATGAAAGGAAGTGTCTCCAGGTACATTAGCACCTACAGGCACCATGTTGCACATGCTTGGCCTGCACAGATAAGAAAAAACAGATTATCTATGCTGCTGCTCAGCAGAAGAAAAAGCCCAGGATGTGGTCATTCATAGTTGTGTTGCAATATAGACAACAAAACCATCTACATATCCTATGATATAGAACTATCTTTCGAAACATAATGCCACTGAGAGAGATTCTGATGTAAATTTCTTATACTCCTATTAAATTAAAGTTTAATTAAGATGTTTTGGATGCTCCATGATGTCTGGAGTATCCATCAGCAGAGTCTCCAGTCCTGATAAAGAAGAAATCCGGTTACTCATTTCAGGCAGAGCTTCCTCCCTCCATGCTTATATTCTCTACCTGGGCAAATTATCTTCCTATGGGCAGGCAACTTAGTAGCCAAGAGCATGTCCATGCTGCAGTGACACCACACAAAATGGCTAGAATTTTTGCATGAGTGTATGTGTGAGTAGAAATATCATACATGTACGTTGAAACATACAAATATACAGTTTTCATGCTTCTTTAACTGAACAGTTGCCTATCAAATTTTAGAAGTGCACTCTTTCAGGACTCTGGGAGTTGTGAAATAAAAGCATGCAAGGATTGCATGTGGCCCATGGGCCATTAATTTTCAAAAAATGAAATAGGAAAAAGACTGATCATGGTGCTAGCTGGCATCCTAAGACTAGTGAACTGTCTTCCTTTCATATGACTGTAAATAGGGCCCTTGCTTCAGGGGAATTAGTAGCTGGAGCCAAAGCAAAAGCTTGTATGATAGCATTTCAAATTTTTGATAAAAATTGCTGCACTGGTTGTCAAGTATGCTTCTAGGTACGATTCAAGGTGCTGGTTATCACCTGTAAAGCCCTACGTGACATAGGGCCAAGTTATCTGAGGGACCACCTATATTCCATGGTTTTTGCCAGCCAGTAGCAGCAGAGTTGACATGCTCCAGCTCCTTTTGATTAACTTCTGGGATCAACTACTGGGACAACTACTGGGATCCAGGAAGTGTGCCTTCTTTGTTTAGGCTCAGATCCCACCTGAAATCCCTATGACATTCCATAAAGTCTTGAAGGCCTGATTGTTCTCCCAGCCTTGGAGTGCAATGGATAGGGCTCCTTGTTGGGTGTGTCTTTGTTATCTTTGCTATTTTTATGTCTGTATATAGTGACTGGACCCCATCTTGGTTTGTATTGAATTTTTTATGGTAATATATTGTGAGCCACTCAGAGTTGGTTGGAGTTGGGCAGCACCTAACTGAAAAAAGAAAAAGAAAAGAATAGAATTCTGGCTACTCAACACTGAAGCAAAGAACCGTAGCTCCTTACTGCAACTCTTTCCCATCTAGTATTTTCCAGATGCATTTGATCATACTTTCCAGAATTTCAGGGTAGTATGGCTAATATTCATGGTAACTAGAAATTCTGGGCATTTAATTTATTACTTATTTCTTACTAGTTCTGGAGAGGAGAGCCAGTGTGATACAGTGGACTAGGAGCAGGAAGGCCCAAATTCTAGTTCTCCCTTAGGCAGGGAAGCTGGCTGGGTGACTATGGGCCAACCATTCACTGTCAACTCTAGACTAAAAAAACTAGGGAATACCTTGGAGGGAATACTGGTCTAAGAAAAGAAAGGTAATTAAAAGAAGAAAGGCAAACCAAATGCTATCACCAAAGAGTTGTTTAAAAAGAATGCTACCAAGATATATTTTATGAATGTTTATGTAAAAACATGTTCCAGCGGATGTGCCCTCTGTACACATATCTCCAGTAATATTTTTAATACCACGTGTATAATTAATTTGACAGCCTAAAGAAATGACCTGAAATACACCCAAACTCCAGGAAGAAAAATGCTTAATCTGAGCAAAAAAAGCAGTTTGATTTGAATCGCTGTTTTCAACTTCCCAAGTATTGAATTTCCTTTTCCTCTTTCTAGCACTGACTTAACGCATTATCTGTGGGGAAGTATGTTTCTCTTATTTAGCATTTCATATATGTACATGTTATTAAACTTTGATTTTGAAATGCATTGTTTGTTGACACTCACCAAAAGTAATCTTTTTGCAAGCCCTCAAATAAAAGCACATTAAGCATTAAGGTTATTAACAGCCAGTTTAAAATAAATACAGGACAAAACAGGACTTAAAATCAGTTGAAGTTCCTAGTCAAATGATGCATGCCAAAGTTATTTACAAAATAAGGGTTTAGGTGCAACACTTCTTGCTAATCCTTATGTATACAGGAATCCTGTGTGTTACTGTCAACCCTTCCAGGTAATCCAGACCAGGAAACCAAAGTTATGAATGCTAATACTCCCCTCACTGCCTTTACATTCAAGAGAACTAGGGAGGGTCAAGACTTTCTCAAATTACATTCCTGCTTTGCACTCCGATTTCTCTTATCTGACCATTATCTTAGTTGTGGCTCTTCTTCTGTTCCTCAAGGTTATTCCCACATTCCATTATAGTTATAAGTTTAGACCTCAGAATGATGATGGTGATAATGATGGTGATTCATACAATATCCTACAAGTTTTTATAAAGGATTTTGCTAAGGTACAAGAAAATAGAAATGCTGTATACCTCCTTTATTTTAAACTCCCAGCACACGTACACACACTCAATCATAACATATAATAGTAACCTTTAATCTGTCCTCCAGAAAACTCAAAGCTTCCTCAGAAACATACCAGCTGGTCTTTTTAGCTTCCTGAAAGATTATTTGGCCAGCTTTACTGTTTTTCCACAGCAATAGCCAGCAAAAAGGGAATATAGGTATGGTGAGGCCCCAAAGTCCTGGCTAGAATCTAGTTAGAATGAAGTGGGCTTTGCAAAAAAATTCCCATTCTCAGAATCCTTGGCATTATACAGTAATTCCTTGGCAGGTATATTAATACAGAATATATTCTCTGAAAGTAGAAAATTTTAAACCACTGATATAGAATGTTCTTAACCTAGTATGCCAGCAAATACATGCTGGAGTGCAAATGTAAGGAACAAGCCTCTCTTTTACACGTATGGTGGATCTGTGAACAGGTTGTAACATTACTTGCTATTTATGGTGTGGAAGATAAATCTCCTCCCCCTAACCTTGTATTACTGCATCCTGCTGTGATGTGAATAGAAATGGTCTGTGCCTGGAAAAGTTCATTAAATTATTCACTGAAGGCTTGGTACATGAGGAACTGGTTCCTGGTTCTCTCTGACAAACAAACTCATCAAAGCTGACTCTCAAGACGTGTAGCTAAGCAAGACTTCCTTTTTGAAATATGACACCTTTCATCTTTGAGGTGAATAAACTCCTAAGAACTGATTGCTCCCATCATTCCAACTGCCATTTGGAAAGGACCAGTGTTACTTGCTGCCTAGTGATTCTATGTTATATCATTCACCTAAAGAAAAACAAAAACTATTATGCCAACTGTTTACCAGATTCTCTAAATATACAGTGGTACCTTGGGATACGAACACCTCTACTAACGGACGTTTCAGGTTACGACCAGCTTCGGCAGGAAAAATTTACCTTGGGTTATGAACTCGCCTCTAGTTACGAACCGGATCTGCGGCCGTTTTCCCTGCTGCCACGCGGTCGCGGCTTCCTGTGGGCGAGGTCGCGGTAGCAAGGAGATGTTTGGTGAGGCTTGTGGTGTGTTTTGCGGTGTTTTGCGAAGGTTTTTGCTGTGCGTGTTAGCATGGCTCCAAAGAAAATGCAGAGCAGGCTTGGCGGGAGTAAGGCTCTGAAGAGAAAATTGCCTCGGGTTGCGACCAAATTCAGGCGGAGGGCGGAACGGATTAACCGGATTTACATTGAACTCTATGGGGAAATTTGCCTCGGGTTGCGACCAAATTCGGAGGGCGGAACGGATTAACCGGATTTACATTGAACCCTATGGGAAACTTTACCTCGACTTGAGACCAACTCGAGTTGCAACCAGAGTCACGGAACGGATTAAGTTCGTATCCCGAGGTACCACTGTATTTGCTTGAGATGTTTTTGCATCACAATGTAGGTAAATGAAACATTAAAAAGTTGTGCTTTTTAAAAAAATAAAAAATGTGAGAAAATTCAACTTCCTTTCTGTCAGTAATATATAGCAATTGCTTTAAAATTATTCACTATTTGCTATATATTTCCACTCAATAAATATTTGTGGTTGTAGGTCCATAGTGAAGACTTTTTTTTAAGACAAGCAAAATGATTTATTACTGCTAATTAAGCAGTAATTTTCTGCTGGATGCAAGTTGCTGATCTCATCACACATAGTACAGACTGAACTACATTCAGAGAGGATTGGTGATGCTGAATATTTTATTTATTTATTAAATGTGTCACTGCCCATCTCGTTAAAAAGCAACTCTGGGCCGTTTACAGAGGAGATAAAATAAATTAAAATAAATATAAAAACAGTCTCAAATAAATAATAAATTCCAAGAAATGATAAAATTGGCAACAGCTCACGGAGTGTCATCAGGGCGCCAGCCACCCCCAGGAATGATTACAATTCTTATCGCCCCATGCAAGCTGGCAGTGCCAGGTCTTAAGTCCTTTCCGGACTAAGACTAATAATATATTAAGAGTTATGCTCTGCAAAGACTGGATAAAGTCAAATGATGAAATCACCTCTGCCTCCATAGATTTCAACCACTGTTTTCCAAATATCAAAAAAGTTTGTTTCTATAACATGACAGACATGAATATTCAAATTTCTAATTTCCAACTATTAACTCATTTGTGGAAATGGATATACATTATACAAAAGAAGAAACAAACAAGTACAACAGGAAAAACTGTTATGATTTTCTTATTCTAAGTGCACTCACTTTAAAATAACTGCAAATGGAACCAATGTGACTTATTTTCAAATAAATATATACAGGACTGAATATTAGCAGTACATGTTTTTTGCTTTCCCTTGGAAACAAAAATAATGTTATATAGATCCTCATTGTTCTAACTTCTGAATGTTAAGTGAAAGTATTTTAAATCTTGTCATATTCAGATTTTATTCAAAAAATAAAAATAAATGAATTAGATTAGTGCTGATGCTGAAAGAAATGTTTTTACTAATATGTAAAAAAGTAATAGTGGAGACAAATTGAGTAGCTCTGCTGTTCTTATATTACAGTCCTTGTCACTTTCTATGTTGATTTCTCAGGCTTCCAAATCATACAGGAAGCCTACACGAATAGAAGCAACAGTTTCTGCAGATCATCACCTTTCAACTCATATGTTAGATAAATGTCATCTCAAATGCCTTGAATAGGACTTTTACTTTCATTTTGTTTCCATCTCACATTTGTAGAGTCATAAATCTATATCAGAAAATATCAGGGGAAAGGGTGACTACCAAGAGCCTCTTGTCCTGACATTTTGAATACTGTAATGTAAAACAATAATATATTGGAAATATGCAACTGATAAATATTTTATCAGAAAATAATTTTGCTACTGATTATTATAAGACAGAAGAGTTTTTACAGTCTTTTAGGTAACCAGTCTTTCTGAGTTTCAACCCTTCTCAAACTATTTTAAAATTCACCTAACATTAAATCAGGGTATTCTAATAATTTGCAGATCTATTTGGATATCAAGAATCAAGAGCATGGACTTGTCTATATGTTCACGAGTCTACAGCTCACAAAGGATCAATGGCCAATCAGTGCTTGCCCTTTTTGACCCACAGCAAACACAGAAAACTGGCAGCCAATCAATGCTCATTTGCTATTAGTTCAAGGTGGCAAACAATTGAGTGCTTTGTCTTTCCCCTTCAGATTCCACTGGGAATATGCCTAGAAAAACTACTTCCCATCTACATGGACATGTTTTATGAGCATTTGTCCATTGTTATGCACAAACTCCCAAGGGCAATTTGAGGGGAGCTGGGATCATACAATCAACTGTTAAAAGATAAATACACTGAACACTCAAAACTTTCCCAAATCCCAGTTTGTGATGAGTTTGTAAATCACAGTGATTTCTCTGGTGCAAAGATTGTGATTTTGTCACCATCTAAATAAGTTACTGAATAGCACTGGAAGGAACAATAGTTGTGGCTCATGTCAGTATCCATGACATTGGAAAGTACAGTTGCCCAACCCTGGAAGCCAAATCCAGGCTGCTTAATAGCAGATTGAAGTCCAAGTAGCTAGTAATGCTAGGCCAGGGATAAGACTTAGGGATATCAAATCAAAGAGATCTGAGTGTTTTGTGTCAAGTAAGAAACAGTGAACATAATATTATATGTTTAGCATACAGACAAATAATAAACTGCCAACAAGTTCCAATACAGTTACATTTGATTGCACAATGGGAAACTTTAAAAACATGTGGGGACTGGTTAAAAAGAAACCAGAAATTAAAAAAAAATAAACAAAAAACCCGAAGTATTTTCATAATGCCCAGAGAGTATTTAAAACCACAATAATTGAAGCTGAACTGGAATGTATTTCATAACATAAAAAACAATTAAATAAGATCAGGAAAAAGCCAGCATAGCTCTCTAGTAATGTCCAGAAACTGTAAAAGTCAAGAATGCTTCTTTCAAACAAAAGGAGAAAAAAAAAAATCTGTAGTAAGGTAGTAATAAGGAGTGAAAAAAATGAAATCAATCAATAAATCAATCAATCAGCATATGGAAAAGGCATTAAGCCAAAAAAATAAAGGTGTCCTTCACTACTTTCAAAGCAGAAAACCAGCTAAGGAAGCACTTGAGCTATTATCCTCAAGGAGGATATGAAGACTGCTGAGAAAACGAACTAATTTTTTGCATTCATCTTTCCTACAGAGGATATGGGTCAGATACCTGAGACTTCACTGATTTCTGCAAGGAGAGGATTGGAACAAGGCAAATTGAATTAACAAGAGAAATCACAGGACACCTTGAGAGACTATACAGTAACAACTCATCATCCTGATGGCATCTGCCCAAGAGTTCATAAAGAACTTAAACTTGAAATTGTTGACCTCCTAATAAAAATATGCAACTTGTCCCTCAAATCAGGTTCAGTGCCAGAAGACTGTAAAGTTACCAATATGACATCAATCTTTAAAAAGGACCCAGGGAAGATCTCAGAAATTGCTGATCTGTCAGCTTAATGATTCAGCTTAATATCAATTCTAGGCAAATGTATATAAATGGAAATAGTCATCACACAGAATAGTAAATCTTACTGAAAGAAAAACAGCATGGATTCTGCAAAAGTAAATCCTGCCTCATAAGCCTTATAGTTTTTTTTTTTGGAAGGTCAACAGGCAGATGGATGGAGACAACCCTGCCAATGTTGCATTCCCTGGATTTTCAAAAAGACTTTGACAAAGATCCTCATCAAAATCCCCTGAGTAAACATAGGGGCAAGGATGAAATGATCTGGCCAAGTTTGCAGATGATAGTAAACTACTCTGGGCAATTAAAATCCAAAACGTTTATCAACAGCTTGAAAAGGATCTCTTTTAATTGGTTGAATGTTCAACCAAATAGCAAAGTAATGTAATAATTAATTTACATTAAATTAGTGATGCACATCAGGGCAAAAATCTCCATCTTCACATATGATGAGGTCTTTCTTTTTTGTAACTAACTTGGAAAAGGCACTGGGTCGAAGAACTCAGTGAAGATCCTGATTCAAGGTGTGGCAGCTGCGAAAAAGACAAATCTCCTGCTAGGGATCATTAGGAAATGCACTGACAATAAAACCGCCAATAAAATACCCTTATATAAATGTATGGTATGTCCAGATATGGAATCAGCTGAGAAAGCAGCTGAGGGGGTCATGATCACAATGTATAAAATCATGCACAGTATCGAAAAATTTGACAGGGAGAAGCTTTTCTTCTCAAAATATCAGAATCAGGGATCACCCAATAAAAGTATTTGAAAGGAGATTTAAAGCAGCCAAAAGAAAGTTCACAAGCACTGGGGAATTCACAATCAGGAGATGTGGTGATGGCAACTAACTTGGATGATTTTAAATAGGAACTGGATAAATTCATAGAGAACAGGTTTGTCAAGAGCTATTGTTTTGAAAACTCAATGTTTCCTTCCAGGTTGGGGGCAGCATGCTTCCAAATTATAGTTGCAGGCAAATAATAGCAGGAGAGGGGTACGTCTCCATCTCCTGCTCAAAAACACCCCAAAGAAATGTAGGAAACAAAATGCTGGACTAAGATGGGCCTTGGCCTGATCCAGCAAGACTATTATTTAGTTATTATGGGAGATTTCAATAAAGAATCATCATGTTCACTATAAGACTTCTAATGAAAACTTATCTTTAATTTCCATGGTTATTCCCAAACTCTAAGGGGCTGCTCATCAAAGGTCATAAAGAATAAAATTAAATTTCAGCTTATTTAGCAAAAACTACCCTCCATTTTAGTCACCTGATTCTGTATATAGAGTCCTTTTTTCTGAGAAAAAGGGGACTGTCATTCAGAAATGTAGGATGTTTCTAGAGAAGTAATTCTAACATAATATAAGAAAACCTTACCAAAGACTAATTTTTGCATTAGTCAAAAATCTATCAATCAGTCAGTCAGTTAATTCAGTTTAATATTTCACAGTACAAATGCATAAACACTGCATTTATTTCACTCAAAAATGATGTTTCACAAGATGTGTGATAGTCAACTCAGCTGAGCATTACAGAATACTATATTTCATGCTTCTCCTTGAAGAACTTGATTTTTAACAATGAGTTTTTCCAAATGGTCTTTATTTGTTTGAAGCATTAACAGTCCAATCCTGAACTCCTATGGTTACTCTTAAGAAACCATATTTTAGCCCAAGATCTCAATCCTGATTGCACTTAGGTCTGTGATGTTGAATGGGGTCAGTATATTGCTTTAAATGGGTCAAAACTAATTGTGTTCTGTTATTTATGGACATATATTTCTTCTCTTCACATAACTCCATATTTCATTGTTACCAACACTGTGCACTATACTCTAAAAATACAAATGTTTCTTGTATGAAAAGAAAATACACTAGTCATCTTAGTTTAGACTGCCAGTTTTAATCTTATACTAAAAAACTATGAATATGCAACAGTGTAAGAGCATTCTCCTATTACAAGTGTAATTCTAGTATAAGACTATCTCTTTGTTATTAAAATGATTATAAAAATAAACAAGTGATTTATATTGGAAAATAACACATGCTTTTATCAAATGTTTCCTTTCCTCACACATTAAAACTGTAGTTTGCTTTGCCTACTACCATTTAAAGGAAAGGCAAATGAACACACAAACAACAGAAAGGATAGTTAGATTTTATATGAAGAATCCAGCAATCCATACATCACACATTTACATAAGTAAGCATCCATATGCATGGCCAAATTATGCCACAAATCCATACATGACTCATGTAGAATTCTGTGAAACAAAGGGGGAAAATTTATCTATCTATCTATCTATCTATCTATCTATCTATCTATCTATCTATCTATCTATCTTCCATCTACATACCTACCTACCTATCTACCTACCTACCTACTTAGGAAACATCTATCTGAAATGGCTGGTGTGGGTCTTCCGGGCTGTGTGGCCGTGTTCTGGAAGTTTTGTTTCCTAACGTTTCACCAGCATCTGTGACCGGCATCTTCAGAGAGCAGGAGCACAGACAGGAGCAGTTCTCTCTGTGCCCAGGATGATGTGACTCTGTTGTGGGTATTTATAGAGATCTGGGGGGGATTGGGGGGTGTGGTGGGGGGCTAGGGGTGTGTGGGGGGTTTGGGTTGAGTGGCTGCTTGTTTTGGTGTCAGAATATGTGTGTATCTTCCTGGGGATTAGGCAGGGTTTTTTCTTCTATTGAGTTGTTAACAAGTGGCTGCTGGGGGTGATTAGTATGTTCATCGTGTGAACTGCTCACACGTCCTGGTGGTTGAGCTGAGTTCGTTGACCTTTTGCAGGCTGTATTTTTCAGGATTGGTGGCCAGGTTTTGTTGATTTTTAGACTCTCCTCTTTTTTATTGAAGCTGTGCTGGTGTTTGTGAATCTCAATGGCTATTTGAAAACACAGAGATACTGGACAACACCAACAGCCACTATACCAGGCTATACCGGGAAGCCATTGAGATTCACAAACACCAGCACAGCTTCAATAAAAAAGAGGAGAGTCTAAAAATCAACAAAACCTGGCTACCAATCCTGAAAAATACAGCCTGCAAAAGGTCAACGAACTCAGCTCAACCACCAGGACGTGTGAGCAGTTCACACAATGAACATATTAATCACCCCCAGCAGCCACTTGTTAACAACTCAATAGAAGAAAAAACCCTGCCTAATCCCCAGGAAGATACACACATATTCTGACACCAAAACAATCAGCCACTCGTTAACCCAAACCCCACACCTCCCGCACCCCCCTAGCCCCGCACCCCCCCCAATCCCTGCCCTCAGATCTCTATAAATACCCACAACAGGGTCACATCATCCTGGGCACAGAGAGAACTGCTCCTGTCTGTGCTCCTGCTCTCTGAAGATGCTGGTCACAGATGCTGGCGAAACGTTAGGAAACAAAACTTCCAGAACACGGCCACACAGCCCAGAAGACCCACACCAGCCATTGTATTCCGGCCGTGAAAGCCTTCGACAATACATCTATTTGAAACTTCTACCTATGTACTGAAGAATAAACATATTCTTTTGAAATACCAGGATATATGGAAAGGCTATTGCAGCGGTTGGTCAACAAAAAAGCAAGTATCACTGAATTTACTATAACCTTAAATACAATTAAAGACAATCTAAAATCTATCCATTCAATATGAAAGCATGTATTTCATATACAGGCAGTTCCTGGGTTAAGAATGTCTGATTTACGGACAACTCAAACTTACAAATGGACTGCCACAAAACCTATTATATTAAAAATTTCAGTAAAATACAATGGTTTGTATTAACAAGCACACACACTACTTTGTGACGTTCATGAAAACATTGTGTGGCTTCAGCAGTTTGTTGGCTCAATGAAGGAGAACACCATCTGCCATTTTAAGTCAGATCATGTTGCTGTTAACACTGTGTTGAGTGTATAACTTTGTATTTGGCTTAAATTTTTATCTTATTTACCCTTATAACCATGCCTCCGAAGCATAAATCTGATGTAAGCGCTGGTGATGCATCAAAGAAAAGGAAAATGATCACAACTGAAAATAAAGTGGAAATAATAAAGTGATCAGAGCAACAGATGATAGCATTTGAGGAAGAAGACTGGGATGTAAAAACTCCAGAACTGAAAAAGTTTTTGACAAAAGAGTTAGCTGAAGCCTTTTGTCTCATTGAAGCAGGCATGGCAAAGTTAGAGGAGCAAGATCCTAATACAGAGGGGTTCACCATAATTTACCATACAGCTGCTTCAAGGCCATTTATGATGAGAAAAAGAAAAACTCTGTACAAACCTCCCTTGATGCCTACCTCAAGGTAAAGGTAAAATATATACTATACTCTATACTCTATACTTAATATAGTATATATACTATACTAAGACAAACATTTGACTAACCAACACTAAATAAGAACTGTATATTCCTGTTCCGACTTACCTACAAATTCAACTTAAAGACAGATTTGGGAATGGGTCTCGTTCGTAACCTGGAGACCGCCTGTATAACAAGAGATTTTCAAGGAACTTCATCAAGAACTATCTACTCTATGTTTCACATGTAACACTAAATTATAATGGGATTTGTTTGGGGCTTAACGAGATGAATGAACATATTCCCCTCAAAAGCATGGTTTATAAATCAGAGTAGATGGATTTGCAGATCAGGCTAATCCTCAAGCTAACCAACCAAGGTCTGGCCTAGTGCCATATATTCAATTTTTGTAAGACATCACAGGATCCAAACTAGGTTTGCAGCATCAGAGTCTAGTACCTTCTACTGTATACCACTTAGACAGCTTTCTAGCACAGGTGATATTGGTCATATATTTCATATTCTGTCATGCCACCCAATTAATAGCCAGTGAAGGAATTATCAGCCTTGCCAAAGTGAATGATCTGGGGAAGTCAACAAAGGAGTAGCTGGCCTTATATAACTTCTCCCTTGACCTTGGTTCCTCAGCCTGAGTAATACGTTGCTGGGGGTAGACATATAAATTCTTGTGCCTTATTTTAGAAGCTTTTTAAAAAAATTTTTATCCCACTTCTATTATTTTTATAAATAACATAAGGTGGCGAACATACCTAATACTCCTTCCTCCTCCTATTTTCCCCACAACAATAACCCAGTGAAGTGAGTTGGGCTGACAGAGAATGACTGGCCCAAAATCATCCAGCTGGTTTTCATGCCTAAAGCGCGACTAGAATTCACTGTCTCCTAGTTTCTAGCCTGGTGCCTTAACCAGTAGACCAACCTGGTTTTTTTTCTAGAACAGTTAGTTCCTTTTATAGAACATCTGACTTCGGGATCATAACTATCTGCCTGACTTTGACTCTTCTAATCTTCATTGGCTACTCTGTTCTTTAACCTCTGCCTACCTGAACTATATGTTCCCCTTTGAACCTTTCTAACTGTAGCCACACAGATCCCTGACATTGTTTGTCGTATTATGAAATATGAGTTGGGCAGTAATAATTACAGTATGGCTACTGCCTGCAGACAAATGGTGACAGGATAACAGTTTAGTTCACAATTTTATTCAGGCAGCCAAGTTTAGTGACAGTCTGAGGTTCCCTCAGCCATAAATCTATTTTGTCTCTTCAGCAAGAGAATATACCTCTATTCTTCCCAGTCTCCACAAGGATGATCAAAATGGGTGATTTAATAATATTATTATCATTTACAAGTAAAATTAGCATAGGTCTCCTAAAGATCTTTCTCAAGATAGTACCACTGAAATACAGGCAAATCTACATGGGGTTCTGCTCATTGCATTATGAACTCAGAAAACATTAACCAGGCTAGCTGTATCTTTTGAACTACACATGGCAATTGCACTGAACAAAACCACATTAGACTATCAATATTAACAAAGCAATCACTTCCTGGCTATAAACTTTATCCTGTTAGGGCAATCTTCTCCAAACTGATGTCCAGGAGAAGACATAGGGTCACAACTCCTAGAATTCTGGGCCAGCTGATTTAGGGTACAGAAATAGTTAAACTTGAGCCACAAAAATCTGGTAGATTTAAATTACACTGTGTACCTCCAAGAAAGCTTCAATAAAATTGCATTTGCAATATTTGTACATTTTTTTAAAAAAATTAAGATTTAAATATATTGTACACAAATGTTCTGAGGCATTTTCATCTATGGGGCCTAGCTTTTGCTATATCATGCCCAATGTTTTCTCTTAATAACTGACCACTGTTATTAAGCTTTAAAGATTAACTATGTGAGAAGGCAGGGAGAAGTGAGGGCCTCAAACGAACCATGTTTGCTAGGGGAGAGCGCTGTGCACCATGGGGCAGCCTTGGGGGGGTGGCAGGAGGGAGGATGGGCAGAAGGCACACTCGCACCAGAGTGGAGAGGGACGGCAGGAGGGAGGAAAGACTGCAGGCAAAAGGCACGTTCGCACCAGAGTGAAGAGAAACGGCAGGGGGCGGCTGTTGGGTCAAGTGGGGATTGGAACGTGTATTGCGCTGATTGGATTCGGAAAGTGGAATGTCTGCGGTTTTGCGGTTAATTAGCGGCGCTCCGGGGCGGTAAAAAAGGTGAGATTGTGAGCCAAGCCCTCGTAGGAGGGGGAGGACAGATAGGGGGTATAAAAACCTGTCAGACCTTGCTTCGGGGTTCCTCCATTGCTGCGGGAGGGACCCACCTTTGCAAACGTGCCCAATAAAAACTTCTGTCTACTGGACAACCGAACCCGTGTCTGTCGTTTTCTGACAAAATTGGCGAGCCAGCCAGGAGTCCTCGACGTGGACCGGACTGTGGGGAACCGGTGAGTAATCGGCCGTAACACCCCGTTGAGGTGTCTCCAGTTTTCCCCGGAGTCGGGTCCGGGACGGGACTCCAATCGCCAGTCAGACAGAAGTAAAGAGGAAGTCGGCCGACGAGGGGACCTCTGGGAGGTCTGGTGAGTACAACCTACCCATAATCTCGGGGAGATTAGCGTGGTTACGAGGCGTTGGACGCCGCAAGGGGACAGAAGAGTCCGGGACCTTCTGTAAGGTGGGAAACGTAGTCAGGAAGGATGGGTAAGGCGCAGAGTAAGAGTGTAAGGCCAGGGGCCAATGGGAAAAACGCAGTAGGGGGAATCCCCACGGATTCTCCATTAGGACAATTGTTGCAACAATGGGAGACACCCTGGTTGTGTCCATTCACCAGGGGTCTGGAAAAACCGACCATGATAACTTTGTGCACTAAAGAATGCCCAAAATATCCACTAGTGGACCCCGAATTCCCCTACCATTGGGATACTCTTGGAATCCCCAGTAATTACTGGGTGACCCAACTAAAAAACTACATTGTGGAACATAAAATGTTAACACAGGAACCCTATGTGGAAGTCTGGTCCCATGTTCATTGGGAGGGGCCTCGACCCAAGTTAGCCAAAATTTTTGTCCAAAAAGAACAGGAGGATGAGGAGGACCTCTGGCTGACTGGACCTCAATGGGGGCCGCCACCTCCTCCTCCTCCTCCTCTTCCTACCGCTCCCCCTCCGGCGCCCCCACCCTATCCCGGGCTGCGGAAAGAGCTGGACCAGCTGAACCAAGACATTCAGAACTTGCCCTTTATTCTAAGGTCGGCCAGTGCCTTCCCCGTCCGGGAAGTCCCGAACGGAACGAACGCACAGGGGGTGACCGTCACCAGTTACGTAACAGTTCCCATCAAACCCAGTGAGTTGAGGGAATTAAAAAAGACCCTCCCTCGTATGCAAGAGAACGCCCATACTGCCGCCGAACAATTGGAACTTTTTCTCGGCCCGGTGGAATACTCCTGGGGGAAACTGAATTACATTTTAGCCCACCTCTATACGCCAGAAGAGAGGGGCCAGATTCGGCGAGCTGCGCTCGGGGCTTGGGAGCGAAGGAATGCAAATGTCCCAAATGCCCCGGCCGCAGATACTAAATTCCCTCTGGCAGACCCAAATTGGGATCCCAATAATGCCGCACACCGGCAGAACATGAGAGACATGAAAGAGATGATTTTGGAGGGCATCCGAACAGCAGTGCCCCAGGGGAAGAATTTGACCAAGGCTTTTGAGGTAACCCAGGGGAAGGATGAATCGCCCGGAGATTTTTGTGAGAGGATCCGGGTTGGCCTGACCAAATTCTCGGGCGTGACTCCGGACACCCCAGCCTTTGAGACCTTGTTAAAAATGCAGTTCGTCACCAAAGCATGGCCAGACATTCAGAAGAAGATACAAAAACAGGAGGGTTGGACTGAACAGGGGATAGGGGAACTCCTAAGGATTGCTCAACAGACCTATGTGGGGAGGGAGGAGGCGAAGACCAGGCAGAAAACTCAAATGATGATGGCAGCCGTTCAGGCGGCGGCCAAGAATGAGACGAAGGGGGAGGGACTGAGGGAGGCGCGACCTTCTCCCCATCTGGTCCGGGGTCCTTGGCCCCGGAGAGGTGGCGTCGACCCCAGAAGGGAGAGGTGGACTGGGGATAGGCAAGGTTGTTTCCGCTGCGGGCGAGTAGGACACTTTGCTCGGGACTGCCAGGTGGATCGCCCCACGGGTGAGAGGAGTTTCCCCCTGTACAACTAGGGGGGTCATGGTTCCCCAACCGGGACCCACGGGGAACCCTTGGTAAACATCACGGTGGGTCCCACCGGCGAGGAACGGCAGTTCCTCGTGGATACTGGAGCCTCTCGAACATCGTTGTGCCAACCGATCCCAGGGATTGCGAAATCCCGGGGCGCGTTGGTATCGGTGATGGGGGTGGGAGGCTCTCCGGTCAAGGCAGACGTACTGGAGGGAGTAAGACTGGAGTGGAATGGAAAGGAGGTAACTGCAGATGTGTTACTGATCCCACAGGCAGGAGTGAACTTGCTGGGAAGGGATCTAATGGGTAGTCTAGGAGTGGAGTTGTGGAATGTGGAACAGGCAGAAAGGATGTGTTTGTTGCGGGAGGCGGACGTGGAGGTTGTGAACCCTGAGGTATGGGCAGGAGAAGGGGGGGCGGGTCAGTTTCGCATCGCCCCAATTAGCATCCCCTTGAAACCGGGGGTGACGGGTTTGCGGCAAGCCCAATACCCGCTGTCCCGGGATGGGAGGCGTGGGCTGAAGCCCATCATAGATGGGCTGAGGCGGCAAGGGCTGTTGGAACCGGCTATGTCCCCCTTCAACTCCCCTATCTTAGCTGTGAAGAAGAAGGACAATAGTTACAGGCTGGTGCAGGATCTGAGGAGGGTCAACGATTTGGTCTTGGCCCGGACCCCGGTAGTGCCTGACCCCTACACTTTGATGGGGAAGATCCCTCCCGGGGATCGGTGGTTCACGGTGATAGACTTGAAGGATGCTTTTTGGTCATGCCCTCTGGCAGAAGAAAGTAGGGATCTGTTCGCTTTTGAGTGGGAAGATCCGGAGACTGGGAGGAAGCAACAACTGAGATGGACGGTGCTGCCCCAGGGGTACACCGAGAGCCCCATCTTGTTTGGACAGGCATTGGAAGAGAAACTCCAGGGGTTCCGGGCCCCTGGGGGTTCTCGGGTGCTGCAGTATGTGGATGATTTGTTGGTGTCTGGAGAGAAGGAAGTAAAGGTGAGAGAAGACTCAGTGGCTTTATTGAACTGGTTGGCTAAAGAAGGATTGAAGGTGTCAAAAGGGAAGGTCCAATTTGTGGAAAGGGAGGTCAAGTATTTAGGACATGTACTCCGGAAGGGCGAGAAGTTGATTGATCCTTCTCAGATACAGGGGATAATGCAGTTGAAGCCCCCTCATACTAAAACAGAGGTGCGGCGGTTTCTGGGTCTAGTAGGATATTGCCGGCTATGGATAGATGAGTACATGAGCAAGGCTCAGTTTCTGTATGAGAAGTTGAAAGGATCATCTGACAGGGTAGAATGGACAGACAGGGACACAGAGAAGTGGGGAGAATTACGAAGGAGCCTGGTGACGGCCCCGGCTCTACCGAACTTGGCCCTCCCCTTTCACCTATACGTTACAGCCCATGGGGGAACCGCCATTGGAGTGCTGACTCAGAGACGGGCTGGGAAATATCAACCAGTGGCCTTCCTGAGCAAAGCCCTAGAACCAGTGGTGAGGGGATGGCCGACTTGTGTGCAGGCAGTGGCTGCCACTGCTGTGCTAGTAACAGAAGGGAAAAAACTCACTTTTGGGAGCCCCGTGATTGTCCATTCACCCCATCAGATCTTAAGTGTGCTTAGTCAGCAGGCGGCTGCTTGGATGACAGAAGGGAGGATGTTGAAATATGAGACAGTTCTCCGGATAAGTCCTGATGTGGTGGTAGGAACAGACAGGAATTTGAACCCAGCGGAGTTTCTTGCGGGGGAGCGGAAAGAATGGGAGCCGGCGGAGCACGAGTGCTCCACCCTGTTGCAGCTGCAAACAAAGACCCGGGAGGACCTGCAGGAGGTCCCGCTGGAGGAGGGTGAGGTCTGGTTTGTGGATGGGTCTAGCCGAGTAGAGCAGGGACAAAGGAAGTCAGGGTACGCGATAGTGACTGCGGAGGGAGAGACAATAGAGAAGGGGGCACTACCAGCGGACTGGTCGGCTCAGCTGTGTGAAGTGCACGCTTTGAAACGGGCACTAGAGTTGGGAAAGGGAGTGTCCCTCACCGTCTACACAGACTCACGATACGCCTGGGGAGTAGTGCACACTTTCGGGAAAATTTGGCTGGAACGGGGTTTACTCACAACTGCTGGGAAGGAGGTGAAAGCTCGGCAACTGATAGAGGGGATGATGGAAGCTCTTCAAGAACCCGACAGGATTGCAGTGGTGCATATAATGGGACATCAGAAGGGGGACTCGATGGAGGCAAGAGGGAACCGACTTGCTGATCGAGTAGCAAAGGAGGCAGCGGAGGGTGTCCCCATTGCCATCATGATTGCAATCCCCCAGATAGAAGAACCTCCGGCTTGGACGCCGGGGAAGTTGGACGAGGTGCTGCTGGAAAGGGAAGGTTGCAGGGAGGAAGCAGGTCGTTGGGTTACAATTGAGGGGACCCCAGTAGTGAGCCGTGCTGACATGAGGGGGATGTTGGAGAAACTGCACGAAGGGTCTCACTGGGGGTGCAGGCTTTGATAGACACTGTAAAGCCGTGGTACTGGAGCCTGGGGATGTGGACAGAGGCGCAGGCTGTGTGCTGGAAATGCCTGATTTGTCAGAAAACCAATCGCAAAGCCATGAGGACAAGGGAGAGGGGAGGAAGGCCCTTGGCAGTATGGCCCTTTCAGCGAGTCCAGGTGGACTTTACGGAACTCCCTCCTGTGGCTGGGTTGAAGTACCTGTTGGTACTCAAAGATCACCTCACTGGCTGGGTGGAAGCGGTGCCCAGCCGGAGGGCGACTGCACAGGTAGTAGCAAAAGTTCTCCTGGAACAGATCGTCCCCCGGTATGGGATAGTAGAGAGTCTGGATTCTGACAGGGGGACCCACTTCACCCACAAGGTGCTGCAGGAGGTCATGCAAAGCCTGGGGGTTCGATGGGAACTCCACACCCCTTGGCATCCTGAATCCAGTGGGAAAGTGGAAAGAGCTAACGGGGTATTGAAGCAACATCTCACCAAACTGGGATTGGAAACAGGGCTACCTTGGACAAAGACACTTCCGGTTGCCCTGCTTCGAATGCGGACAGCCCCTCGCAAGGATGTGGGGGTCTCCCCATTCGAGCTGATGATGGGAAGACCTTTCCTGGCTCCAATGGGAGAGCCTATCCCCGAGCTAAAGCATGCCTTCCTGAGAAAGTATCTCCTGGTACTGTCACAATCTCTCTTATCTTTAAGAAAACAGGGACTCCTCGCTCAGCGGCCCCCCTTGCTGGAAGACCAACACCCCCACAAGCCAGGGGATTGGGTCCTGATAAAGACGTGGAAGGATGAGAAGCTGAAGCTGTCTTGGGAGGGACCATACCAAGTTCTCCTGACAACTGAATCAGCGGTTCGGACCCGACAGGGGGGTTGGACCCACTACCATCGGGTTAAGCGAGCTCCCGACCCCCGACCGTGGACTGCCCAACCGGGAGACGGACTCAAAGTAAAACTTAAAAGGAACTGAACTAAGGCAGGGGAGGAGATGACCAACATAAAGGCTTGCATCCAGGTTATTCTGTTATGTCACTGCTTAGATGCTCTACAGCACAGCTCTAACAACAATTTTTTTGTAGAATTGGCACAGACAGCTTTGAACAGCACAACTTTTTGTGTGGGGCAACTCTTGACTGTGAATGGTGTCACCTCCACCTGTTTCTTTGGAATGCCCATCAGCTTGGAAGCATTGAAGAATGTTACTCAGATAGCGAATATTGATATCACTGGGGATGATCCCCCGTGGGGGGGGATGTTCTATCATTTTGGGTCTTCCCCCACACCAAGACCCTGGACTAATCAAAGGCAAATGGCTCTAAATCTCTTGGGGATAACCAATGCAACTCAATGTGTATATTTCAACAATACCCAGAACCGTACCCACCCACTGCCCTCAAAAGGTCCTGCTTTCACTTGTGGAGGGATCTATAATATCCCTTACGTCTCAACCCCTCTATACCTACCTAAAGGTTTCTTTTTGTTATGTGGACATGAAGCTTACACCTATGTTCCAGCCTATAGTTCAGGGGGCCCTTGTGCCATAGGACGCCTGACCTCTCTATATGCCCTGCCTCCAATACAAGCGCACCCATCAAAAGAAAAAAGAAAAAGGGAGCTGCCATCTGATTGTGAGAGTGATGTGACACTCTTGTCCGAAACAGAAGCCATGGCTCTGGCCCTCTCCTTAGTAGGGGTTCCTGCACTAAGCGGAAGAGCTTACCTGGACCTAAGGAAGGTGGCCTGCCTCCTGGCTAAAAGTGTCAACCTTACATCCTCTCTCATTGCAGCCCTCACTGAAGAAGTCACTGAGATCAGGAGGGCGGTCATTCAAAATCGGATAGCTATAGACTATCTCCTATTAAGGGCAGGACAAGGCTGTGAATCTTTTCAAGGTCTTTGTTGCTTTAACCTAACCAACAATGAGAATTATACTGAAGCAAAACTAGCCAAGTTGAAGACCTTAGCCTCTCGCATATCCGAGGATCCAGAGGGATGGAATTGGTCGTGGCTCACTAGTTGATTACCTAACTTTGCTTGGTTAAAACAACTTTCTGTACTAGCTATTGGCTTCATTGCCTTACTGGTCCTAGTATGTTGCTTAATGCAATGCCTCCCTGCTTGTGGGAATTACCTGTCCCAGTGTGTGAAGCCCCGGGTCCGGGACGAGGGAGCAATCCTGTTAGCCAGGTTTGAGGCCCAACAGAGGCGTGAAAAGAAAAAGGGGGGATTGTGAGAAGGCAGGGAGAAGTGAGGGCCTCAAACGAACCATGTTTGCTAGGGGAGAGCACTGTGCACCATGGGGCAGCCTTGGGGGGGTGGCAGGAGGGAGGATGGGCAGAAGGCACACTCGCACCAGAGTGGAGAGGGACGGCAGGAGGGAGGAAAGACTGCAGGCAAAAGGCACGTTCGCACCAGAGTGAAGAGAAACGGCAGGAGGCGACTGTCGGGTCAAGTGGGGATTGGAATGTGTATTGCGCTGATTGGATTCGGAAAGTGGAATGTCTGCGGTTTTGCGGTTAATTAGCGGCGCTCCGGGGCGGTAAAAAAAGGTGAGATTGTGAGCCAAGCCCTCGTAGGAGGGGGAGGACAGATAGGGGGTATAAAAACCTGTCAGACCTTGCTTCGGGGTTCCTCCATTGCTGCGGGAGGGACCCACCTTTGCAAACGTGCCCAATAAAAACTTCTGTCTACTGGACAACCGAACCCGTGTCTGTCGTTTTCTGACAACTAGAAGCATGAATACAAAGAAAAACAAAATGGAATTAGGGAGTAATTCCCCTTATTCAGTCTAGATCTAACCAAATAAAGTAGTCTACTTTGTTTTACATTTTTCACTTTTCTGTGTTTAAACTCCCTTGATTTTCATCCATTTCTGAACAGCACTGTCTCTCTCATTCTGATTGCTTTTCAGAAGAAAGGAGGGGGTTTGCAAAACTCATGTTCTCTGATGCAGACAAAAGAAACAGAAGATGGTTTGCCATTGTTTTGAAGGAGTTAACACTGCACTCACTTTTGTAGATGGAGCCCAGCTGCAGGGATAGTGGGAAGGTTAAAAGTAGTTAACAGTAGGCCACAAAGAACCTTTTCTTTCTTTTTTTGGACCTTCTAGGATTCACTGTAGGACTACATTATTTAAATACTCTTAAGAGCCTACTCAGTACTTTCACAAAAAATAGTCTATTTGTTACAAAATAAACAGAATCGTTCTAGTTTTACTGGCTCTTTGTCATCAGCTTTAGAAAGGTGGTAAAGATAAATATTCTTTTTCAAAAGCTGTGGCTCTAACATTCTGCCAAGTTAAATCTTATTCTCTCAAGTGGATTTGTTTGGCCATTTTGTCTAGTTAAGGGAATCCTGTATAAATGACTAATGGGCTACATGAAGCCTCCACAGATGTTTTTTTTTTTAGTTTTTTTTTCTGCTGCCAATCTGTTGTTAAGGACAATGACAGAAAAAGCTTATCTTACAAACAGTCACTCTCTCAGATTACAATATATATGTAAACATATCACATATATGCAATGACCATATTTTCTTGGAAAAAATAAATGACAAACCCGAAAAAGGGGGAAATCTGAAAGAGGTTCATAAAGATAAAAAAAGTAATTGTTTATGTTTATAACTTTGCTTTACAAAGGAAAGTTCAAGAGCAAAACCAAGAAAACAAGTAATTAAATTAAATAAATCTAAAGGACAGCTTTCTGAAATAAAGGCCTATAGACATACAAGAAGTGTTGTTTTCCCTTTTCATATTTTTAATACCAAATTATTCTCAAAAGCAAAATTTACAGGGTGTCTGTAAATCTTCTTAGATAACAGTTTCTTCGAGTAGATTTAGCTTGTTGTTCATTTTTCTAAAATAAAATACATCCTGACCTGGAATGTACTTTTCCTACTTAACTTTCACAGCATCAAATATAAACTGATTATTTAGACTTCCAGTTTAGATTCAACTGTTTTATTCAGAAACTGTGGTTCAAAATGAAAGGTAAAATTGTTCGTTACACATATTTATTTATTACAACAGAAATTAAAATGTAAAAAATATCAAAACACCTCCCCCAAATAAAACAAGACTTTTCTAATGACAATATTCCTCCTTCTGTTGTCTGTCTGTCCCTCTTTTTTTCTTGAATGGGCCCCTATACCACATAGGATGTTACCTTTGGCCTCTTGGAATTTTTTACTGAAATGCAAAAGAACATGTTGACCTGACAATTGTCTTCTTCTTATCTTAATACTTCTGGCAAAACTCAGAAAGTCCTATAAACACTTCTGAACTTTTGGTTATTCTAGCTTTCTGCAGCTTGGTGCCCTCCAGATGTTTCAGGCTTCAAATCCTATTATACCCTGCAAGAATAACCCAAAGCCTGGAATATGACACCAATTTTGCAGGCCCTGCACTGGTTGCCAATAGACTTCCAGGCACAACTTAAGGTGCTGGTGTTGACCTAGAAAGTTCTTCTTTGCTTGGCACCTGGACATCTACAAGGCCACTTGCTCCAACAGGACTGGCCCAGCCCATTAGATCTTGTAGGGAACAGCTGCTAGTGGTCCCATACGTATCAAAGGTGAGGGGAGCCAACGTTAAGGTGGCACTACTTTTTTGTAGCGGCACTGTTGCTCTGGAATGGTCGTCCCTTGGAGATCAGATCTGCCCCCCTCCCTGCCAGCTTTCAGTAAGTTATTATCAAATTATTTTGAAGGGCATACCTTGATTTACTGCACCATCTCTCTCTCTCTCTCCCTCCCTCCCTCAATCCATCCTTGTCATTTATGCTGGTTGTTTAATGTGGATGCTTTAATTGTTATTGTATTATATACCTTGGAAGTCACTGAGAGTCCTTTGACTGTGGCAGGTTATACGTTCAGTAAACAAATAAGCAAGCAAATACTGCTGTAAACCTAATGCCCTACCTGCTTGTTGTTGGGCATTCTTTGAAGATTATTTCAACATTTATTTACAGACATAGGAATCCTTTGAATCTTTGTAAGTATCATAATGTGCTGGAAAAATAACCCTAGTGATACTCTCTGCCTGTCTACCATGAATCCCAGTTTGTTCTTTATAAACTGGCCTGAGACTTTCAGTTGAACAACTGTAACTTAGTTTATTTGCAATAACAAAATTATATAAATTGCTTAGAATCATTAGTCTATTTTTCCTAATCCCTAATCCCTTTCTATGTTCTTCTTTACTATCTACTATGAGGCAGTGGCTTCCCTTCACTTATTCACTGCTAAGGATCACATTTCACTCTTCTTATAAACTATATGAAATCCCCAAATATTCAATGGTGGTTGGATGCTGGGTGGCACTAATTCGCTCCCAAAGTTTGTGTCTGTTGGCAAGTTTGTCTCATTTGACCCTCTTTCTGGAAGTTATAGCAAATGATAATTGTTGCTTCTCTAGAGCTAACTGCAAATGTCTTTTGTTCCTCTTTGACATCTCTCTATCAGTCTTGACTATGTTGGAATGAAATGTTCCCACTCTTCCTCTATAGTTCCTAGTTCTAACTATTACTTCTGGTCATGTAATCTAAGTTATATTTGGGATCCTGGATAAATTGCGGCAAAGCATGTACGCCATGATACGTGAATCAAGTCAGATTTGGAAGCTGATTTTTCATTTGCATCCAGTGCACAGACATCAGGCCAATGAGAATGCAAGTTTGTTCCAAAGCTGGAACTGAGGTTTGTAATTGCCAATCCATGATAATTTATGCTGGCTATACTTAATGGCATGGATGAATTTTGCTTTATAGTTTAACAAAGACAAGAATGGACCTTTCCATCTAAGAATTCACTTTACTCTTTCTGCTTTTCTATTGGCTTTTGAATCATGGGGGCTGGATGCAATATGAGCAAAAGTATTTCTTCTCTGTAACAGGACTAATCCTTCTTCAGTAAATTGCAGCATATTAACTGCTGGAAACATACCTCTGTCAGGACATTTTGTTTCCTAAACAATTAATTGTAGTATAACTTTTAAGGTCAACCATGTTTGCAATCTCTAGAACCTAGAAAAAGTCCTTATGACTTCAGAAATATTCACTCTAATTCTCTTCTACCTGCAAAGGTATTAACTATCAGTGGGGGTTTGTTCAGAACTTTATTCTATTAGAAATGTAGTCTGCTACAAATGTTTTAAGACTTCGTACACCAAATAGTCTAGAACAGTGTTTCTCAACCTCAGCAACTGTTTAGTAGTTAGAGTGCCACCCTTTGATGCAGAATACCAGGGTTCGAATCCCAGCTGTTACCTACCTTACCAGTAGGGGTCCCACTAACGTTTCTTCTGCCTACCTCAGATATGAGATATAAGAGTGGCACAAACTAAGAGAGTCATGCCAGCTCAGATGTTGCCCGGATTAATAAGGTCTGTGCCAGATGTTGGGGAACCAGGACAATCTGAAGATAAGTGGGCTACTGGAACAAACCATACATGGTCGAGACAAGAGAACCTGGAATTGATGGAGTGCTACTACAACAATAGACCTAATGAGAGGGGATATATGAAATGTATGAGGGGACCATGGGTGGATAGAAGACCTACATCCACACTAACTGAGAAACAGCTAGTTACCCAACGCTTCAACATAGTTGAGGAAACTGCTCTCACAGCTTGAGATAGACCAACTCCACATTACATCCCAGACTCAAGAAGACCCAGAAGAACAAGTGGATGTGCAGCCAACACCTGAAGCTGGAACAAAACCCCCACTGATAGTTAATACCTTTGCAGGTAGAAGAGAATTAGAGTGAACATTTCCCCTCCACCCCCTCCATTACAAAGCACAGCAGCTGATATGAGGCATAAGATCATGGATTAACTAACTACAGTCAACCCTCGAGAATGATTACCAAGGCTCAGTGAAGAAGTACCATCACACAGTATGCCAGAAAATGCCAACAGAACCGTCATGACAATCCCTACTACCACCATAACTCAAACCAATGAACTAGTATATGCTACAGACACTGTAATCCTGGAGATGCTTGGCTACACGATCGAGAAGAACAGCAGTACATATCCCCCCCCCCCGGAAAATGAGACTGAAGGCTAAAATCAAGGCAACTCAGAGAGAAGTTAGTCAGCTGGTGGAATTACAGAAGGGTGTGGAGATTAAGGATAAGACTTGGCTACTGAAAAAAATACAAGGGCCTAACTCCACCTGAAGCCCTAGAGATTGCTAAACAAAAGCTCACAGCACTGGCTACCAGGCTAAGATGCAGGCAGGAACAGCATACACTGAATGGCACAACCAAGTAGCTGGTATTGCGTACAGGAACATCTTCACAGTGTACAGGCTAGACCCTCCCAAGTACAGATGGGACATTCCATTGAAGGTCATGGAGAATAACAAGGCTAACATCCTGTGGGACTTCCAGATCCAGATGGAGCGACAAATATTGGCCAGTCAACCAGACATTGTGGTAATAGACAAGGACCAAGACAGTGGTGGTGATAGATGTAGTGGTGCCAAGTGACAGCAACATCAGGAAGGAGTATGAGAAGCTGGAGAAGTACCAGGGCCTGAAGGAGGAACTAAATAAATAAACTAGAAAGGATGTGGAAAGTAAAGGCCAAAGTGGTCCCAGTGGTGGCAGGAACACTCAGGGCTGTGTCTCCTAAGTTGGGAGAGTGGCTCCAACAGATCCCAGGAACAATATCAGAGTTCTCTGTCCAGAAGAGTGCAATGCTAGGAACAGCTAGAATACCGTGCAGAACCCTCAAACTCCCAGGCCTCTGGTAGAGGACCCAAGGTTGAGGAAGACACACACCACCCATAGGGGTGAGAGGGGATCTCTCTCTCTCTCCCTCATGCATATCAGTATTCATCAACTGCAATTTCCAGACCACCTGGAAAAGTACATTAAATGCATATTTATCTAACTGGAAAGTTACCAACACATGGATGACAATAGCCAGATCTTGATCCTGCAGCCAAAGTTAGAAAAAGTATTCTGAAACACAGCAACAAGCATTTTGAGACCCGGGAACAAAACTGAGCTCGGAATTATTCTGGGCTAGAAGCCTATTCCTTCAAAGAAGGCATGACGTAATACACAGCCTGGGAATTTCCTCATCTAGCTGACTTGCTGAGTCCCACAACAGCAAATCTTCTTTGTCTGGATTAAGCATATGTTTATTTATTCTTAAATCCAGCCCTGAAGAACACTGATTCATTGTTATAGCTGAATCAACTGAGACACCAAAATTTCCTGTTGATCCTAAAAATCGCAAAGATGAAATTAAATTTTGTAGAACTCCACAAAATAATTTCCATGCTACAGAACTACAATTATGATACATGTGAAGAAGAGGATTCTAAGGTATCTTACCTTATTATGAATTAGGATTCACGCCACCTATTCACTGTCATTCCTCCTAACTGGTATGAGTGACTAAATAAAACTGATATTATTTCCACATTTTAATTGTATCATTAAAAGTGGGAATCCTAAGCTAACTAATAAATACTGATTAGAATAATATCCCACTTTTCTTCCAGGAGTTTGAATCAATATATATAACACTCACTCCTCCAATTTTTTGCCACCGCAACCTTGTGAACTAGATTGGGCTGAAAGACAGTGATTGGCTCAAAGTCAGCGAGTGACCATAGCAAGGATGGACTTGAACCTGGGTCTTCCTATATTACTCTACCACATTAATCACAACACTAAGTTGGTTTATTATTCTGGCTTGTAAGAGAAAGAGCTAAATGTGAGAAAACACATTGTATGCATGTGCTTATTCGCAATACATAAAGATTCTCCATGAATAACAAGCAGGGTTTCAGTAACATTTCCTGGAATTTCTGTCCAAGACATAAAGTGGAGATTAGGACAACAAACAAATTGTATACTTAAAATGGAAACTGTATAGCCAATCAGTAATATACACTATACAAGCTATTACATGCTATCTTAAAAATGATTTAAAAGATATAAACGTCAATCTTTAAGAAGAAAGAGAACATTTTCATTTCCTTCTATTCAATTATCTTCAGATTTTTAAAATCCATGCTGAAAAGAAGTCTGTCAGTTGTTCATGTCCAAGTAAACAGATCTTCAGAACAGCTGGGCCTAAGATTAGAATAGTGAATGTAAAGCATAGCACATTTGAAAAGAGCTTAAAAACATATTTCACTAGCAACCCTATATATTTATAATATATTCCATTGTTTCTTTGTCATTTTCCTTGCAGCTGGTGAAGAAGAAAAAACATACCTAAAGGAACTCAATATATACAACAGTCCCAAGGGCATTGTCCATTCTTTAGCAGGCCCTGTCTGGCCTCAGAACATCTGGAGTTGACAGTTTTTGAATTTGTCTGGCTAAACAAAGGATCCCCCTTTCCTCACTGCCAATACAAGGGAAGATTTAATGCACCATCACCGACCAGAAAGCTGAAACTCAATCCAACATTTTCATAAAATGATTCACAGACATTAGCTTTCCAAAAGAATAGGAGAAACCCTTAAAGAAAGTGTGAGCTGAACAAGGGTGAATGCATACAACTGTAGGCACCCAGACTTTAAAATTACCTAAAATTAAAAACAATACTAAATTACAGATGGCTATCCATTAAAAGATAGCTAAATAAATCGGTTCATGGAGGAAAAGTATGCTCAAGTATAATTCCATGTCTATGTAACCTGTTTCTGGTTCTTAAAGTATTCATGAAAATGTGTATACTTTAATATATATTTTTTTAAAAGCCTATTTCTGTATGGCTTTCTGTAGTCTGTATTTGCTTTCTTCAGAGAAGTTCTTAGAAATACACAGACATCTGTACATGAATGAGCATTTTCTTAAGTTGCCTTTTGAAGTTATTGTTGCAGCTGGCACACGCTGCTATCTGAGTGCTCTGGACAGCTAAAGGATAAGTCTGAAGATAAGAGAGTTGGAGGAGCAAAGAAACTGAGAAAGTAGGGGAAATAGGGAAAGTAGAAGAGACAACAAAAGTTGTCCCATCTATAATTCAGAATAAATCTCTCATGTATCTTCCAGTGAGTATGAAGCTAGTCTGCGAGCAACATATGGCTCCTTTGGGTCTGGCATAGTTCACTTAATTACTTTTATCCAGATCTTGTTAATTTGCCATTGTATTAATAAATTATTACCTATGCTTAATATTGTAATAAAAAATATCAATGCTGGAAGTCCATCTCTTTAATAAAATCTCACGGGACACCCAAGGATCAGTCTGTCTTTCAAATGCAGATTTTGAAACTCAGCTTGCAGTCCTCTGAGGTGGGCCTGGTCCATGGTAAAAGTCCAATATTTAACAATTGAAACAGCCTGGTATTGTAACTTCTTGCAAGTGTATCAGTTCTAACTATTATAAACAGATGTTTCACTTAGAGACCAGTAAGACCAAGACAATATTGTGGCATCAGTTCTGAAATCTCACAGGTTAATATTAATGAGCAACAGACAAAACCCCATCTTTTACCAAGCATATTTTATCTCCTCCTTCCCATTGAAATTACAGTGGTTCTTTTCTGACTGATCAGGGGAGAAGAAATACTGTTTTGGATACATTATTAGAACATTATACTGCTGTTAGTTGTATGTTCTAATTCCTTTTGCCATTCAGCAGATCAGAAATACATAGACAATTAAGTGTTCTGTAAATTTAAAAAGCCAACAAGTTTATTTAAAGCATAGCACATTAACTGCCTAAAGAAAAACAATAACTTGTCAATTGGGAATTAAACTTAATGGTGGCAAAGGTGCAGTCATTTCTCAACCACGCTTCACTATTTTTGTCAGATTGTAGCTTTGCTCCCATATTGGAAAATGTACATCTGTTACCCAACTATTAGGAGATACATTACTTAGAGTAAAAAGACAGAAGACATTGCATTGCTTAAGCCTTTAAGAACTGAGAAAGTTATGAGTCATTTATCAGTACTTAGGGGGGAAAGGTCACAGATCTGAATAAGAAACGTACACAGAAGTGTTTATACAGTCAAAACCAATGAAAGGCCAGTGACCATTCACACTAGGATGATAACTAAACAAATTACAACCCTATTTACAACCAATTAAATATGAAAATAAATGGAGAATTTACATAGTCCCAGGAAGATATAAAACAAATGCAAATAATAAAACTACTGTATTATAATAAAGTTGCTTGTTATATTATTATGATACTGTTACTTTTTAAACTATTAATACAAGTTTTCATTAAAAAAAATTATTGAAGGTCTTCATTACAATAGTAAAAACAAACACAAACTAAACTCAGAAAGAGAAATAGAAAAAATAAAAAATGCAAAGAAAAAAAAGAGAAAAAGTTACAAAGTGGCTTCCAATCTTCTTGACAGAAGTTATAAATGCATTTATATTTTACCCTCTCTAAGGTTAAATCATAATTACCAATAGAAGAGAATATGTGTAGCTCAGGGTTGAACTGTGGAGTCCTTGGGGTTCTCTGAGCTTGGTTGTTTTCTTGCAAACATTTCATTACCCGGCTGGGTAACAGCGGGGGTGCTAGAGTGGAATGGGGTTTGCCATTGCCAGGTAACGAAACGTTTGCAAGAAAACCACCAAGCTCAAGAACCCCAAGGAGATAAATCATAATTTCCTTCTTTCCATAATCTACCTTTTCTAATCATCAAATCCAAAAGTCACAAGTTCATTTTTTTTCTTTTTTCAGCAAAAAGTCCATGAAGGGTTTCCAGTCACTAATAAATGTAGTAGCTGAACTTTCTCTAAGCAAGTTGATCTTGCCATCCCTGCTAGTTCCATCATCTTACCATACCATTCCTCCGTTGTGGGTATTTCAGAATCTTTCCATTATTGTGCATATAATAGACTTGCAGCAGTAACCATATATAAAAATAGTCTTCCGTGGCTCTTTTCTAATTGTCTGTCCATTAATCCCAGCAAAAAAGTTCTGGTTTCAGTTGAATATTAATTTTTAAAATTCTTTGTATAATTGTGTGTATTTGAAACCAAAATTCTCTGGCTTTTTTACAAGTCCACCAGGGATGATAAAATTACCCTTTCTGTGGTCCACATTTCCAACATAAATTTGAAGTACCCTTATACATTCTAGACAATTTTTCCAGAATCATATACCAACAGTACATCATCTTATAAAAATTGTGTTTTACGTTATAACATAATGTACATTTCAGTCCTTTTAACCATATATTTTCCCACTGTTCCATCAATATGTTATGTCCTAAGTTCTTAGCTCACTTTATCATACACTGTTTCACTTGTTCTTCTTGTTTTAAATTTCAATAAAAGTTTATATATTTTAACGATTACATATTCATATTTTAACAATTACATATATTTTAATGATTACATATTCACATTCATACACAGTTCAACTTCAAATTCTGTCTTCTGCTGCTCAATTCCAATGTCTTATTATTTACCTTAAACCTTTCTCGTAAGTGTGCATACGAAAACCACTGAAAATTAAATACCTCTGCAGCCAGCTGTTCTTTTGATTTCATCTTATATTCTCCGTGCTGTTGTTCTAACAACTCTTGATACGTCAACCATTTCTCTGATTAATACAAGTTTTCATAATTAACAAAAAGGATATGAATTACAGGTAATCTTTGTTTAATGACTATTCGTTCAGCGACCATTTGAAGTTACAACAGTGCTGAATGAATGGTAGTTACGGCCAGTCCTTGAAGTTATGGCCATTGCAGCACTCCTGTGGTCATGTGATGAAAATTCGGGCACTTGGCAGTCCACCCGCATTTACAACTGCAGCATGTGTTTCAACTCTGCCACCTACCTATCTCTCCCATCTCTGCCCTTTCGGCCACCCTGCACTCCCCTGCCACCGCCTACCCTTGCTGCCCCCAGCTGACCTTCACCGTCTTCTTCCCATTGCTGATGAGGCGCACACAGCCAAGGCAGTTGCTGGCCCTTCGCCTTGGCCAGGCACACCTTGTCAGCAGCAAGAGGAAGAAGACGGCAAAGATCAGTTGGGGGCAGTGGGGGTAGGCAGTGGTGGTGGAGTGCAGGGCGGCCAAAAAGGGCAGAGATGGGGGGAACAGGCAGGTGTGGGGAGATGAAATAGAGGCCAGTGCAGCAGGGCAGAAGCATGAGATCCTCACCTAACAACCACAACTAGGACTACTGGAACTGCTGTCGCTAAGAGGTGCAGTCTGGTGGTGTTTTGCCTAATGACTGCTTCACTTAGTGACAGAAATTCTGGTCCCAATTAGGGTCATTAAGCAAGGACTACCTAATGAAGCTATCTTACTTCCTTCTCCAATATGTATATATAAATATATCCGTCATGCTATTCCCTTTCAGAATAAGCAACTTTATGCAGAATAAAAGGAATAAGAAATAGTAAGCCAGAGAAAGGGCTGAGACAAGAAAAAGGAAAGGAAACGTAACTAAAACTAATTCCGGTGCCATTCACTATACCTCTCCTACCTTTCTATCCTTGTAAAAAATGACAAATTCATCAACTTCCTCTAATTTTTCACCATACTATTTATATAACTTGCAATTATTCACCCCATTTATCCTGTCAAACACAGTTATCTTGTTCTTTGATACATTAACTTTCATATTCATACTCTACACTATATTATACAACTGATCTAGCATTCGCTGTAAATTATCTAACACCATTCTCATACACATGTAATCACACCACCAACCAACATACAGCTAATGTCCTGCCCTTTATAGGTAGTCCTTGTTTAATTGCCTCATTTAGCAACTGTTCACAGTTATGACAGTGATGAAAAAGTTACTTTATGACCAATTTTTGTATTTATGACCTTCAGAGGTCTGTAAAGCAAAGAAAAGCTGAAGGAAGATTGTAAGCAATGTTGCAATTTCACTAAGCAACTGCTTCACTTAACTGAGTTGCCACTCCCAACTGTGGTCACTAAATGAGGACTACCTGTATATATTTATTCATAAATATATTAAACACTGAAAGGGACTCACACACCTTGCCCTACTCCTTCAATGATGGAACCATTTGCTAAGCATTCCATTTATTTTCACTCATACTTTGCTTCCATCATATGCTGCTCTTACCACATTTAGCAACCAAACTTCAACTTTGTATTTGTACAAAATGTAGCATAATTCAAGCACATTCATTTTAGCATCAGTTTCTCTAAATCAACAAGTATCCAATAAATGTTATCATATTCAATTTTCTCATAAAAAATGTATCTGAAGTAGTATCACAGTATTATGTTAAATAAAAAGCACTGAAACAATTTCAATTTCTGATTCCCAGAGTTCAAGAAGTTCAAGATCAGTGAAGTTCAATATAGGAATTGAAAAATACTTTCAACATCTTCAGTTTATACTACTAAGCATTTTATTAGATAAATTACCCTCATTAACTACAGCACAAAATTCCCTAAGGAGAATATCTGATACATACACACGCCGTGAACACACTTCCTTAGCTTAACTATTTAGCATCATATAAATATTTTTTAACTTCAGTGACAAACCTCAGTTGTGCAAGACAAACACATTCAGCAAGAAAAGATCTCTACAATTTTCCAGGATCAGCACAATGTTAATGAGATTTTTATTTCTTTCCTGCTTTAATTTTAAGAATGAATTTTCTGATAACCTTTCTTTCTGCTATATCTATTCTTGTACATTCTAAATAGGTCAAGGTTATTTTCCTGCTAAATTGCATTGTCCATGACTAGAATCATTAAGAAGGAAAAGAGCTTCAGTATGAGGGCACTGCATATAAATTATTCAGCTAAAAGCAAGAATATTTTAAACTGTGATCTTCCTTATAATTACATTCACATACACAGAAAATCAATGGGTCATATGTATGCGTGCTGACTATGTGCCAGACTGAAAGCACAGTGAGTAATAGGGTTTTAATACATCCCGGCTTCTCTATTAAATAACTAGCCCCCAGAGACTTTGGCTTCATGCAGATACACAAAAAAGTCTAAATACAAGATGGTTGAAGCCACAAATGATTTTAAGTGTTTTAACTACTGAAAAATTACATTCTGAGTACATGAAAAAGCCACACTTGTTTAAATGCTTTTAGCTTGTGCACCTGTATCCTTATGCATACAAAACCTTTTTGAGAATAAACTAGTATTATACAAAATTTGCATCACCATCCCAACAGTGATTCTTTTCTAAAGACTTAATATACTTACTTTAAAAAGTTTTTTTTTTAAAAAAATACTATTTGGACTGGGTTCATGTACAACTGGTTAGGCACAAGTGGAAATTATGAATGTGGCTTAGGCTTTCATGCCACATCTTCCTTCACTGCACTACCCTTTGCATTCAGATTTGCTCTTCAACCAACCTTTTCAAAAATCAGACACTGTCATATAAAATGAACCTTTTTTAAAAATAAAAACAACAAAGAGAAGACAACATGAAGGGTGAAAATGATATGCAATGTTTCAATTTTTCACAACTTTTTAGATGTCCTTGACTAGAATCACTCTAGGATATTTTTATTGTGCCATGTCTGCTTCTTTGGCTAAAAAGAGCAGTGTCAATCTAATTTCTCTTATTCAGGAACTGAGGAAGGGGAAGCAGGCCTTGGGCAGCTGCTAGAGAAATGGAAGAGGCAGGTGGATAGTATCAGTGGGTAGGATGGTAACCAGGAAGCAGTCAGTCAGGATGGTATAGTGAGTAAAGTGTTGGATTAGGAATGGGGAGGCCCAGGTCCTAATCTACCCTCAGCCATGGAAGTAACATTGGACCAGTCACTTTTCTCATGGGTTGTTGTGGGGAACAGTAGGTCTTGTACTTTGCTTATAGCTCAGGGCTATTTTTCTATCAGGGTACTCCTCAGATGTTTTGGCCTTCAACTCCCACTTTCCCAGGAATCTAAAGGGCAACAGGTTGTCTGTAAAGGATAAGAGTCATTAGTCATCACCATCATTCTCATCTCTTTCTCATGATTTCTGTTTGTATATTACATGAGAAATAGTGCAGATTTTATGAAGTTTTAAGCTAAAGATTTAAGCTAAATTCACATGGCTAGGTAAGATCCCTATAATAATTACAAGGATTATATAATGGTCTACTTATTAGTTATAGCAATCTTGGTCAGTCTTAGCAAACTGGGTCAGAGAGCCAGTTTAGTATAGCGGCTAAGGCATCACACTAGAAACCAGGAGACCATGAGTTCACCTTAGGCACAAAGCCAGCTGGGTGACCTTGGATCAGTCACTCTCTCTCAGCCCTAGGAAGGAGGCAATGGCAAACCACTTCTGAAAAACCTTGCCAAGAAAACTGCAGAGACTAGTCCAGTTGCCAGGAGTCAAAAACTGACTTGAAGGTACAAAACAATCTTAGGTCTGCTATCATAGTTTGGTTTTTTTTCCCATTTCTCTGAATGAAAGGCATGCTTCTTGTACTAAGCTTATCATACAATACTAACGAAATGCCTTGGTAAAGTCAATTGTGCAAATATTGTAAAATGGAGAAACTTCTTATAAAGTCAGTGAGCAAGGTTAAAACAAGGAGTTCAGGTTATAAACTCCTCAAATAAGGTACCTGACTTATGGAGATGATCTACAGTGGGGCAAAAAAGTATTTAGTCAGCCACCAATTGTGCAAGTTCTCCCACTTAAAAAGGTGAGAGAGGCCTGTAATTTTCATCATAGGTATACCTCAACTATGAGAGACAAAATGAGAAAAAAAATCCAGAAAATCACATTGTCTGATTTTTAAAGAATTTATTTGCAAATCATGGTGGAAAATAAGTATTTGGTCAATATCAAAAGTTCATCTCAATACTTTGTTATATATCCTTTGTTGGCAATGACAGAGGTCAAACATTTTCTGTAAGTCTTCACAAGGTTTTCACACACTTGCTGGTATTTTGGCCCATTCCTCCATGCAGATCTCCTCTCGAGCAGTGATGTTTTCGGGCTGTTGCTGGGCAACACGGACTTTCAACTCCCTCCAAAGGTTTTCCATGGGGTTGAGATCTGGAGACTGGCTAGGCCACTCCAGGACCTTGAAATGCTTCTTACGAAGCCACTCCTTCATTGCCCGGGCGGTGTGTTTGGGATCATTGTCATGCTGAAAGACCCAGCCACGTTTCATCTTCAATGCCCTTACTGATGGAAGGAGGTGTTCACTCAAAATCTCACGATACATGGCCCCATTCATTCTTTCTTTTACACGGATCAGTCGTCCTGGTCCCTTTGCAGAAAAACAGCCCCAAAGCATGATGTTTCCACCCCCACGCTTCACAGTAGGTATGGTGTTCTTTGGATGCAACTCAGCATTCTCTCTCCTCCAAACACAACGAGTTGAGTTTAGACCAAAACGTTCTACTTTGGTTTCATCTGACCATATGACATTCTCCCAATCCTCTTCTGGATCATCCAAATGCTCTCTAGCAAACTTCAGATGGGCCTGGACATGTACTGGCTTAAGCAGGGGGACACATCTGGCACTGCAGGATGTGAGTCCCTGGCGGCATAGTGTGTTACTGATGGTAGCCTTTGTTACTTTGGTCCCAGCTCTCTGCAGGTCATTCACTAGGTCCTCCCGTGTGGTTCTGGGATTTTTGCTCACCATTCTTGTGATCATTTTGACCCCATGGGGTGAGATCTTGCGTGGAGCCCCAGATCAAGGGAGATTATCAGTGGTCTTGTATGTCTTCCATTTTCTAATTATTGCTCCCACAGTTGATTTCTTCACACCAAGCTGCTTGCCTATTGCAGATTCAGTCTTCCCAGCCTGGTGCAGGTCTACAATTTTGTTTCTGGTGTCCTTCAACAGCTCTTTGGTCTTGGCCGTAGTGGAGTCTGGAGTGTGACTGTTTGAGGTTGTGGACAGGTGTCTTTTATACTGATAACAAGGTCAAACAGGTGCCATTACTACAGGTAACGAGTGGAGGACAGAGGAGCCTCTTAAAGAAGTAGTTACAGGTCTGTGAGAGCCAGACATCTTGCTTGTTTGTAGGTGACCAAATACTTATTTTCCACCATGATTTGCAAATAAATTATTTAAAAATCAGACAATGTAATTTTCTGGATTTTTTTTCTCATTTTGTCTCTCATAGTTGAGGTATACCTATGATGAAAATTACAGGCCTCTCTCATCTTTTTAAGTGGGAGAACTTGCACAATTGGTGGCTGACTAAATACTTTTTTGCCCCACTGTATAGGGATTATTAATACAGCCATTCCAAATTTGTGACCTCCTTCCTCCTCCAAATACCTGGAACCAACTCTCCAAATTCCCATTCTGATGGCTATGCTGGCTAAAAATTCTTGTAAAAGCCAAGACACCTGGAGGGTCTAAACTGATGAGCATCCTCACATGTATATTAATGGCAGCCCAACTCATTTCAATCAACCTGTTTATTTTAGTTTTACTATTCCTTTTAAAATAAATGTGAATAATTAATTTTAATGACAATTACAGTACTTATGCCAGTGCCAGCTGTTTGATACTTATACTGCTCATTTATGTATCAGTGTATTTGTTTAAAAACAACTTAACTTCAGACATAAGCACTTTTCCACACGTTCTCTTCTATTTACACTGTTTCCTCCTCTATCATTTAACGGCAATGTCCTGTTATAATACAGTGACATACACATAAGTCAGCTATTTCTAAATAAATGGTAAAAAACATTACTTGCTATGTAACCAATTAACTGTTTTCCAATTATTCCCTTACCTTTTGAAATATGTCTATTTCTGAGTGACTTGATGAACTGACTGGGGCAGACAGAACTGCTTTATCAGTTAAACCAGGTTTTAAGTACTGATTTAAATGAACATGTAAATGCTTTTTTAAAAAATGAGATCCAAAATTGTGCATTTTCATTTGGGAAATCCAAAATTGTGCATTTCATTCTTTTAGCCCCCTTACTCTAGGAATATAAAGTCTTAGTGAAAAGGCTTGACTTCTCAAAATTGCTCCATGCTGGGTTGGATTATTGCAATTTGAATTTTTGTAGTACATTATATGGGGTTGCCCTTACAATCTGTCTGAAAACAGATGAACCTCAGGTCCCTAACATCTCACTAGTGGACATCAATGTGCCTGTAAATATATCCCTATGATTTTTTTACAGATATATGTCTATTTTACCTGATTTTTTAATTTAAAAAAGATTAAAAAAAAAAAAAAGGAAGCAAGCAAAGCACCTATTCCACACATTATTTCAAGAACACTTCCAGAACTGCCAGAGGCATTCTTGGAAAATAAAAAATGGCAAGCAACTAAAGCTTTTTATTTGGAAATATATCCACCCACTCTCCACCTCTCAAGTAGAAATGGAAGTAATTTAAAAGGGTGTAGGGAGTTTCCTTAGAGGCTAGAATGAGTGCCTATTTGACTTTTGATAAATGTCCTTTATTGTTGTCTATACCAACATGGCAATTATTTTGGGAATGGACAAACTAGCCCTAGGGTGATCATTGTGTGAGAGCACCTACAACATGCTGTCACACTTACAAATATGTTCACGTGCTCCAACGGTTTGGACCTCCTGATTAGACTGAGCTTCCACTAGTCAATACAATTACAGAAAGTTCCAATATACCTTAGTTATCACTCCATTTCTATGACAAAATCAACATGCTGGTTTAACCTTTAAAACCTTAAACTGCTTGAGACTCAGATGCCTGAAGTAGGGACCTCCCCATGTATATCGCCCCAGATTTTAAGATAATCATCCAAGGGGTCCTACAATACAGTCAGACAGCATAGGTAGTTCTTGTTTAATGACCACTCGTTCAGCAACCATTCAAAATTATGATGGCACTGATGGAGGAATTACGACTGGTTCTTGTAGTTGCAGCCATCACAGCATCCCTGTGGTCACATCATGATTCAAGCGCTTGGCAACTGGCTCACAATTACAACGTCGCAGTATCTCGTGGTCACAGGATTGCCATTTGTAACCTTCCCTGTTGGCGTCCAACAAGCAATGTCAATAGGAAGCTGGCAGGAAGTTGCAGATGGTGATCAAGTGCATTATTGTTTTACTCCTAGTTGCTCACATTGTTATGTACTGCTCTTGTCACTTCTTTGCTTTTTTTCCCCCAATTTACCTGTACCCCACACAGAGAGCTGCAATGAATGGGCACCTAAAGACTTGGTGAATGTGTGGGAATGTGTGCTCACATGCTATATACGTTTTGAAAATTAGTCAGTAGAAGTGCTTCTGACCTTGTGTGAATAAAACCCCTTTTTCATTGTTCACGTAACTAGCCCAACATTTTTAAAGCTTCCACATGAGCCTGAAAACAGCTGCTCTTGCTTTAAGGAGCCTCTCATTAAGCTTCAAGTAACTCTTAAAGCTGCAGCACCTTTTTCATTCAGGAGCACAATCTTTTTTGAAGTATGTACAGCTTTGTATCTCGTGGTTCCCATAGTTAAATCTATCGTCTTTATAAAAAGGCTCTTTATGATTCTCAATTAAGTCAAACACTCATGTTTTGCTATAATTTCAAAGTTGAGCTATCCATTTTTGAAATCTGCCTTTTAAGTCTTCAATAGATAACTAATTCATTGTTCTGTCCATCTGGTATGCAGAGCAGTCTGCTCTAAGTAAAAAAAGAATTAAGTTCCTTACTTCCTTTTCCTAACTCAAAATTAGGAGAATTGAATGTATTTCTGTGAATCAATATTTTTCATTCAAGCAGGAAATCAATTCTAATTTTATCCCCCAAATTATTCCATATTTTGGGTTTTCTCTCCATAAACTCCTTGTTTACTATACCACTGATATCACTGGAAGAAAAAAATTAACCAAGACTGGGTGGAAGAAGAAAATTAATATCCTGCCCTGGGCCTCACAAGTATTTTAAAAAGCCCATGCACCCATCTAATGTGACATCAAGCATACGGGACTCTGCACAAGCAGAATGTTTAAGAATCTCTAGTGACACATTGAGATGATTTAAATGTTAGGCATATAAAATGACGAGCTTTATTGTCTATTATCCTACATTTTGCTCTTTGACAGAACTCTGAGTAAGGATCTTCAGCTGTGCCTCATCTTTTCCTGTCATCATATTACAAACAAATCATTGTTTCCAATATAAAGCGTTAATAAAGCAGGCTTAGCAGAATACAAAGCATATTATTCAGATTACAACAGAGAGTTCTGTATCTGCCTGTCAAGCCAGTCCAAGAAACAATATATGAATCAAATGTTCTGTCATTCATAAGGCACTTTGTTCTGCTTTCCACTTTCTTTTTGCAACAAACCATTCTACATTTCATCAGCTTTTCAGAATACATGTAGTTATAAACTGTTTATAAAAAAACTGAATTATTAGAGTGCTCTAGTGCTAATTTAAACAACTATTGTTTGAATTAAATTGATACAAATGTTCAAGTCTTATATTTCCCCCCCGCCCAAAAAAAGACTGTCATAGTTCATGTATATGTTCTGTATGATCCCAACAGAGCTGCTGCATTTAGAAGCACTCTTGGGTACTAATAATGTGAGTGTGATCAAGCCCACCATCTTTTAATGGAGGAAGCCACTAACAGGATTCCATATGTGAACTTATATTACCATATTTCTCTTCATCTTCATCTCCTGATGATTTTTGAGGGTGAAGAAAAATTTTGTGCTTCCTGATTTATCCTGGAAAACGTTAAGACAATGTTAAGGATATCGGAAGAGTAGAACATGGATTCTAACTTCCATATACAGTAAATTTCCTCTAGATCAGGGATGGCCACCATGAGGCCACATGGATATTATCAGATTTTAGTCAAGAAGGAAGGAAAGAAGGGAGGCAGGCAGGCAATGGCAAATCTTACCAAAAAAACTGCAAGGACTGGTCCAGGGAGTTGCCAGGAGTCAACACTGACTCAAAGGCACCAAAAAAAAAAAAAAAAGAATGAATGAATGAATGAATCCTGATGGACAATTACTATATTGGATTATGCTTTATTCAATGATTACCATAGTATTGTGCTAGATGTGTCATTTTTTAGTATGCATATTCTCAAACTATAAACCTCTTAGAATCATCTGCAATTAAGGCAGTATAAAGATGCCTAAAGAAATAAACAGGGCTCATGGTGAGTGATGAGGTGAGTCACCATCAAGAGAGAGCTACATAATGAGCATCCCAATTTCAGGTAATCATTACAAAGGCTACAGCATGATACACTATTCTTCCATTACATAAAGCAAAGAGTTGCGATCTAAAACCCACTTCCGGAGCCATTTTTTCTTTCATTGATATCATATGTTAAAAGAAGTGCAGACTGCTATGAACATGGGAAAGACTAATAGGAAGAAAAAACCAGCATGCACAAGAAAGCACAATAAACAGACATGGTCTGCATACAACAGAATGAATATAAGTAGTACTGACACAGTGATGGCAAGAGAGGTACCAGTGGGTGTGCTCAAATAGCACAATAAACCATAATGGTCATGGAGACATTCTTGAGTTAACTGCAGTGGAAATATTCTTCAAAGAATTCAGTAAGCTTCAAACAAGCCAGAAGCAACTGTTTCACTGGGGCAGGGTGGGGCTGGGTATATTTGCACATAAGCTATATTTATCAGCTTATCGTTTCATACAAAGTTATGTTTTTTCTAGATTGGATGCTTTTTAATTGCTACTGCAGACTTCAAGGCTACCTTTTGGAAAACTCATGTTCTATGGACTGAGTGCAATTAATTGTTTGCCAGGACCATTTAAAATAGATCAATGTTCTACAAAGACATTGTTTTGACTTAAGTCCTTTTACAAATGATTGTTATTGCAAGATAAATAGGAAGTGACTGTTTCTATTTAAAGTAGCTATTTTGGACCTGTTCCCCCCTTGCACATAGATAGCAGGATTGCTTTTCATTTTATTTTTATTTAACCAACAATATAATTTTCATAAATCCACATTGGGGATCACAATTATCAAGAATTATAGTTAGGCTGGATTTACATATCATAATTATAATGTGGTTTTTTTACTGTTGGTTTAGTGTGCTGTGTGAACCTGGCTATTATGACTCATCCAGCAAGTCATTGTTAAATACACCCTAGCTTAGTGTAATACGTAAATGGTATTAATTTAAATAAGTCAGCTTCAGAAGCTGCGTTTATTCTGAAACTGATTAGGAGTTAGTTTAAAGCCATGAAACTTACTGAAGCCACACAATTTAATAAAAGTGAAGCTTTCAATACCCATTGCCCAGCCACGGAGGAAGAAAAGGAACAAGCCACTCATGGTAGCCTGGGCATATCACAACAAACGATGGTTAGTGTCATTTGAAGGCAGCCATGATCAGGCCTCCAACCCTGTGTGGCTTGCTGGAAAGTTGGGAGGCCAAGTTGCCATCCCAATTCCTCAAGCATCACCTATCCTGGTCCTATGATATTCTCTTGAAAATATTACTTGAACAAGCTTTGCAAATCCTCATTCATAGGTTTCAGTTCATCTGTGAAAATGTGGGAAATTTGTCAGTTTTCATACCCAGGTTTTAGAGACCTGTTTATTTTCAATATGCACTTTAATGTTATTGTACCATTTTGGAAGTAAGACATACATCTCAAAATAGAGTTAACAAAACCAACTGCCCACCATACCCCCAGGTATTTAATAGTTATAATAAGATACCCACAGCTAAATCTTGCAAATAAACATTATTTCTCAAAAGAGCTATTGTAAATTACAACAGAGTCTAACTGACTGCCATAGAATATGCAAAGCTTTTTTGGTTAGTAGAGTTAGTTCTTTTGTCATGAAATCTAATGGCAGAAGCCAGGCAAGAGAGACTTATTTGCTGCTGATCATTCAGAGAGAACAGCTGCATCTGACATTTACCCGTAAGGAGCTAATACCAAGCAGACAAATGTTGCATACCTCTCTGTAGCAGAAATTCTACATATTAGGATTTTTGACAAATCTATTATTGGAGCAAATAATGATCCCTGGCTGCTTAACCCTTTTAAAACAGTAACAATTATAATTACAACTCTGAAATACACAAGCATAATTTTACTATTTAGAATTCTGAAATTTCTAAGAAAAAAATAAGTTAAATAATATATTTTGGGTTGCTTTACCATCTTCTCCATCCTGATTACCCACAGAGCCATTTACTTTGTTCAATTTCTTTATAATCATAATAGCCAACAACCCATCTCCAACTTACATTACGGCAACAAATGATATTTTGTATATTTTAAAGATGGAAATGTATTTGGAGAGTCTTTTGTAACCTGCCATCCTTTAGATATCCTATCTTTAAACACCAAGAATCCCTAGCCTGATGACCAAGTATCTCCAGCACATCTGAAGGGTACCAAATTCAGGAAGCAAAGGAAGACAGTGTCAACAACACATAACCCAAAGGTGCTAAGGTGTCCACTACTCCCTAAAACAGTGTCTAAAGTTCTCTACATGAGTTTTGTAAGTCTTAAAAAAATGAAAACAATAGGCTGCTGTAGCCCATGCTTTGTTCTCACGTGACTAGAGAAAAATGCAAAGGAACACTATGATAGTATCCTGAAGTGTAGTCAGCAAGGTGTAGGCTAATTCCTTTGCCCTCTAATAAATGGGTATTTTGTGACTGGCTACAATCACCGAAAACTGAGTGGCCATTTTTAAAAACTGGGAAGCCCTCCTATGGCAGCCATTTTGTGGGAACATATATGATATGCATGCCCTTAAAATTCCAAATATGCGCACTGCTCTTCATCTGAATTAGTGCCAGATGGAGGTTTAAAAGGTAATAAGATATAGCATAGGCTATCAAAAATGATTAGTTTCAGTAAATGCAGGATAGCTATTATTTATATTGTGAAATGTATAGCAATATAGAGGCAGTGGGTAAACAGTGGGAAAAGCTTATTATCTTGTCTAGACTTGTGGCTTTCTGGAAGCATCTTGCTGTCCAGTCATAATCTAGGAAGGATTAATAAAATTTTTGGTCTGATCTTACAAACCTATTCTTATATGTTCAAGAGATTTCATAAGAGGCTCAAAAAATCTTAGCAATGCCTTTCCCCAGCTGGTGCATTCCAGATGTGTTGAATTTCAATTCCCATTACCCCAAGCCAGCATGACTGTCTATCTGTACTTGATCCTGCCACCCTTCAGAAGCTACGGTCAATTTTGCTGAAGAGCGCTAAGAGCAGCATATAAATGTAATAGGTAACATTTTGTACAATTTGGTTTAAAATATTTTAAAGGCCTAACAAGACATTTATACTGTCTTTGCACTCTAGCGTCTTAATATTATATCATGTGGTTTTATTTGTCTGCTTGTTTCTTGCTTTAAAAAGCTGAGTTGAAATGTTATGCAAATATGCTAACCCTAGCTTTGAAACAATGCAGAAAGCATGCCAAATTTAAAATCCATTAGGGAGAAATTTCTCCCTTAACTAAGTTTTTCCTATCTTGAAAACTGTACTTCCTGCCTTTTTAAATTTACAATAAGATTTCTAGTTGCTGGGGAAAAAGGTGACCAGAAGGTAAAATATCTTCCCTTCATAATGAATGCATAAGATTTCCTGTTGACTTTCACATATACTTCTCCAAGGTTCTTGGAATGGGAAGTTAACAAATCCACATTTAGTAGATCAAAAAGCCACAAATTCCATAGCCCAGATTTCCTAGCCTCAGGAGCTTTCTACTTGAATATTGGCCACTATTTCTTTATTTCTGGATGTTAACAAAGTGAATCCAGCCTCTTTGAAGGATGGGGCAGGGGAGCAGGTGGACGAAAGTTGAAGTTGCACTATATTGAATTCTCTCTGATCAGATCTGAAGTTGTGATTGCAAGAAAAAACACAGTTACAATATAGTTTTCAATATGCAAAATTTCAAATGGCTGGGTGTCTCAAAGCTGGGTACTCATGTTTCAAGTGGCCTTTATACATGTTTAAAACAACAGTTCCTAATTCTTCCTTCAAGCAGACCAACACATTGTCGTTGACAGATTTTGAGAACTCCCACAAAACCTACACATGCCTGTGGGCACCATGGCACCTACATGTTATCAGCTAGGCCTCAAAATTAATTAAAAAAAAAATCAAATGGCTAAGATCTTGTGAGATCACCAAATCCCACAAGATTTTGATGCACCCACCTGAAATCTTGTAGGATTTTAAGCAGTAACATCCACATTCCCTGAGATGTCAAGTGAGAATATCAAAATCTGAAGATTATGGCCTATTTTTTTACTTTGATGCCTGTATCACAGACCACTTGTCATACTTGTCTGGACCACCAGAAGTCTTGCACCAGAGGTCAGAAACATGAGTTTAAAATAACAATATACATTATCCACCAAAATTAAATTGAAGCACTTTACAAAAAAAGAAATAAGGCAATCTAACTACATATTTAATCACTTCCAGGATGCCGGCTAATATGCAGGACCCAAAAATTCAGGAGAATGTAGATATAAAACCTGATGCTTCTAAGTATACTAGTAATGAGAAAATATCCTCTTATATTAAAATAAAGAAACAAAGCCCTTTGCGGCAGACAGAACCTAAAATTACTGCATTCTAACAGCTTCTTTTCTCAAGAAGACCAGATAAAAATCTCTGCACTGGATTTTAATTGGTAAAATATTTAAGCAGCTTAGAAAAAAAGAGTTACTGGAAACTCAGGGCCTAGAGTTTAATCATTAACATTTGCAGACTCCAGTATTTAAGTCAGAAATATTTTGAAATCACTAGTACTATTTTCCACATGTTGCTACTTTCTTTTATGAGAAATATTCTCCCAACTTCCTGTTCTAAGAAAAAGCTCTGCACCCACATTTATAATTAAGATGCTGAACAATTCAATTCAGGAGAAATAAAATTGCACACTGGACTACATTTAACGAAAGGGGGAAAAGGTTTACATGGTGATTTAAAACATGTAACTCTGAAAACCTAGATTCTGCTACCCATGGATCAAGTAAATTGTGCTAAGAAATATGTTGGAGGAGCTTGGAATTTAACCTTATTTTTAAAATTTTGTTTCATGAGGTCTTCCATCAAGACCAAATGGTGATGCTGTGAAGTACTGAGTAAGAGGGAAAACAATCTCTGTAATATAACAGGAGGAGTAGGGAGGTAGCAACAAACTACTTCAGTTTGGTTATTTAGACTGCATGGTCCATCTGGCTGAATCTCTAGAGAGGACACACAGATGTCCATTTCATCACTTCTGCAAGGACAACTGCCACTGGCTCTTGCCCCTCCCCAAAAAGTCCTCCTCTGTGACCCTCCCATTTGATTAGTGTTTAGATTTCATGCCTCTATTTCATGTCAGTGCCTATGATATTTTATTCTGTTGTTGTTGAAAGGATATGGCATTTTGTATTTATAACAATAACAAAGAAAATGAAATTAAATATTCATTTGTTTCATTTCACTGTTTTTTTTCCCCCATAGGAATCAAGAGACCAACAAAATTGTCACATGAATAGCAATTTCAGTTCAGTTCCAGCTGAACTTACGTAAAAATGTGGTTTTCTAATATACCTGAAAAAATGCCTCACAAATACTCTGTGCATATTTGGGTTGTGCACTGAAACTCCACAGATTTGTAGAATCACACAACTGTGGAGCTAGAAGGTAACACCAAAATATAGTCCAACCCTCTGCAAAGTTCAGGAAAAGCAATTAAACCATCCACTGAGTGGTGGCTGTCCAGCTTCTTAAAAACCTCCAGAGATGGAGAACCCACAAGCTCCAGAGGTTGACTGCTTCACTGCTGTACTGGTTTTATTTTCAGGAAGTTTTGCTTTAATTTGTAGAACTACTAAACTGATTTATCAAGGTATTTCAAATATGTTTTTTATTCCCTCCCACGCTCATTTCTACTTTGTATCTTACATCCTCTGTCCTCCTAAAGCCCTAACTGGTTTATAGGGATAGAAGAACCTTTGGGTATTCAACGGTTCTTAGGTGTGTATTCTTTTTAAAATCATAGAAGTAGAAGAGAGATAATATATTTCAAGCTCCTACTCAATGTAGGATCCACTAGACCATCTCCAATAAATGACCATCTAGTCTCTGTTTGAAGACCTGAAGTGAAAGAGAACCCACCACATCATGTTGTAGCCTGTTCTGATGGCTGACGGCTCATACAATCAGGATGAAGCTCCTAGTATGAAGCTCCTTCCTTGTAGATTGAATTCACTGTTTCTGGTCCTACACTCTGGAACAATAGCAAGTAAGTTCACTCGTTCTTTTGTGTGACATCTCTTTAGATATTTCAAGACGGCTATTGCATCTTCCCACAATAAGTAATCTTTTCTGCAGGTTACACTTAATCAGTTCCTTTAATCATTCCTCATTGGGCTTATATTGTTGTTCTTTTAGTTCAGGAAAGGGGGTCTGTGCCTCTCCCCGGACTATAATTTGCTGGTATTCTTTTAGGTTCCCCTTAATATTTCTAGATACCTCTATAGAGAGATGACCCATATCTACTGTTTTCTTCTATTTTATATTTGCATACTGATTTTAATAAATTTGACTCATCTGGACTTTGAGTTTGGACTAGATTTTTACTTTATCCCCCAAGGACCAATTAGTCCCATCCATACACTATTTAGATCATTTAAATTAGTATTTTAATTCATAAACTAGAGGAAGATGAAAAAGAGAGGCTAATCCCTCAGCCAGCAGAAACCAGAACATAGTTTAGAGAAAACAAATTTGCTGGTTAACTATGAGGAAGGGTGACAGAAAAGAGTGAGAAAGTTAGCAATTCTGCCAGATAGGTGCTGGAAGAGCTGTATTTCATAGAGGGATGGAAGGGATAACTATCTTGTAATCCTTGAGATAGGCTTGTACATTGTTCCTGGGGGGTGGGGGGGTGGAATTTGGGAAATCTCCAGAGTCATCCAAACAGAGCTTTAGAGAAATTCACCCACCCCTAGTAGGAAGCATTAGCAGATTGACCTACTATCCAAGCAGCAACTACATATTTTTCAGTGTCTTGGAGGGCAACTAGCAGCCCTCCAGATGTTACTGAAGTAACTCCCAAGATGCTCAGCTAACATGGGAAAAGGGAGGGATGCTGGGAGTTCCAGTTCAGCAACATTAGGAGGGCCCAGTTTGCCCATCCCTGCAATGCCCATGAGGCTCAAGAAGAGGAGGATCTGACTTTTTTTAGCATCAATTAAATGCCATATAGACACAGACTAGGCTGGGTCACACTGAAGCTGTCAATCACCCCCCCAAATGAAAAAAAAAAGGAAAAAATGAAGGTCAGTAATTGATTCAATCTCAAAATTAAACCTGAGCAACTCTGGCAGACCTTCCTTTACCACCCTGAGGTCAAAATCTCTGCTTTAAACATTAGCATCAATTGTGCCTTTTTGTCACTTCCTTAATATTTTGTGCACTATTAAAAGCATACCTAATCTGTATAAACAAACACTTACAAATGATGTTAAACATTTCTGATAAACAACATAAAAACCCTGAGGTCTACCTACCTTTTACTAACAAAAAACAGAATGACTTCGAAGCCCATTAAGGCAACAATAAAACTAAGCATGAATCTCTATTTGCTATAAAGTCTTATAACTTGACCTACTGGAAGGCTGTTAAAACCTGGCCTTTTCCTCAGGCATCAGGGCCAGGATGTCAGGGAAGCCCAATATTCATGTGCTTGTTTTTATGGAATTGCTATGTAGTGCCCCAGTTATCTTTTCTTGCATTGGATTATTTTACTTGGTTATGGGGGAGTGGGTAATATTCTTTTTATATGGATTGTTTGGCACCCTCCTATGCATAGGAGGCTATATAAATCTTATAGATAAAGGAATAAATATTATATTTTATTGAAAGGAAGACTAGGTGTTTCCCCTAATATTTATCTTTAAAATGGGATTGTCATCTAAGATGCAGCGAGACTGCAATAATGGAAGCAAATGACTTTTTTCTACCCAAGCTTCCTTTTTAATGGGGGACCCATCTTACATTCAGGATTACTTTCCTTTTGGGTAAATACAGTATTTTTACTTATATAAATCCCCTCTCACCCCTGTGGGTGGTATGCGCCTTCCTCAATCTTGGGCCCTCTACCAGAGGCCTGGGAGGTTGAGGGTTCTGTGTAGTATCTTAGCTGTTCCTAGCACTGTACGTATAGATGTGTGTGTGCCTAGTGTGTATGTGTGCATGTGCATGTATACACAGACACACGTACACTAATATAAATAAAGGACATAGTACCTATTTGATACAATCACAAAATTGTGGGTTATTTTTCATAAGACTTAAAAGAGTACACGTGATAACCTAAAATCTAGTACAGTGGTACCTCTACTTACGAATGCCCCTACTTACGAAATTTTCGAGATACGATCAGCTCCGGCCCCCAAAATTTACCTCTGCTTAAGAACTCGCCTCGACTTACGAGCCATTTTCCGCCCATTCCACGTGGTCCGCGGCCATTTTTCCACCCGTGCCACGTGGTCCGCGGCCATTTTCCCGCCAGTTCCACGTGGTCCGCGGCCATTTTCCCGCCCCTGACACGTGGTCTGCGGCCATTTTTTCCGCCCTGCCGCGTGGTCAGCGGCCGTTTTTCCGCCCCTGACGCGTGGTCCACGGACGCTGGAACGGATTAACGGTAATTACATTGAACCTTATGGGAAAATTTACTTCGACTTGTGACCAACTCGACTTGTGATCAGAGTCACGGAACGGATTAAGTTCGTAAGTAGAGGTACCACTGTATATTCTTTCTTTTGCCACTTTCACATAATAAAAAAACTTCTCCATTACCACAATCTTATACTTTGTTCAACCACTGATTATATGTTGGCATAATATAATGTTTAAAACTAGTAATAATCAAGTTTTGCTTCTAACAAAATATCAACTTTCTTCATGATTTCCCAATGAGCACAGAAGCATTAATAGAACATTGAGTGGTACTTTAACGCTTAAGTTATTTTCTGACCTGGAAAATAACTCATTTCAGAAAGGTCACAATTATTTATCATATTTTGTCAAATAAGTTGAGCTAATAATAAGCACAATTAAATTTTCTGTAAGGAGTATTTATATTTTCAATAGATAGCAAAGTGATTCATTACTAAAAAGAAGCAGTTTACCATTCTTAAGGATCAACTTTTGAGGAAGTCTTAACACAGTTGGTAAGTCAGATTAGATGAAGATTATCTAAGCTGAGATTTCCAGTTACAGGACTGACCCACAACACACATTTTTCAATCAAAAGATGAGTGAAGGAACATAAAACTGAAGACAAGTGTTACTCTGAGGTGACAACAGATATTCAGAAGTGACAGTTTTAGAAATGCCAGGTAAAGAGTTAATGTCTGAAGTTATCCAGGGTAGTGTCCTGTTAGCATGCCACTCAGTTTTAGTATCATGTTTTGAAAACGTATTGCAAACCTAACTTATTTTAGAAAATCTTTATGAAAGTTAGTTTTGGACATCCTATATGAAAAACAAGTTTATTTTAAATGAACCGCAAAATCTTGTTACTTTATATATTGCAATTGTTAAGTACAACGTTAACAGTCAGAAAAAGAATACCTTTCTGATATTATGAAGATTACTCACATCCAGAAGTGCATAAAGCAAAGGTTCTACAGAAGCAGCTATACTGTAATTTTGTTGACACTAAAAATGTATTAATGCATGCATTTTGCAGCCCAAACTCACCATTAGTCATCACATTTGTCTCTAAATGCCATCCCCTCCAATTGTCTCCAGTGAACACTCTTTCCTATTTATTAATTATATGTTCCACATAATTTAGCAGGAAACTGAAGAGCTGGTGATATAACCGAGCTTCACTGGATATAACAACAGTTCATTCTCAACACAATATAAAATGGAGCATGAGGAATGTATATAGACAAGGACATTTGACAATTTTGTAAAAGGTGAAAGACAATAATCTTAATAATTTCTATTAATTCCTGCAGAAATACATCTATATGCTTGTAACTATAGAATCTGAAACTGGTAGGTGCTTCCTCTCTTTAATGTCTTTATATATGCATTAAACTGGTATAGTTTTATTCTAAGTAGACACAGGGAGCCCAGGTACTGCCTCATTACCAGCCATTTCAGATCTGCTAGATGTTAAGCAGGATGGAGAACAAGATGAATGGATCCAGCCAGATTCTGTTAGACCGTTTAAAGACTTAGAGACGATATGTACCAAGTGTGAGATTTGCCCCGTTCGACAGAGAAACTCTCGTGACACGTGTGGTTCACAAAGAAGGTTTACTCATGCGTAACGTAGTAGTCACAAGCAAAGCCAGGACTGGCTTGGTACAATTGCATCACTTGTTATATTCCCCCCTTCCCGCGCTTTTTCCCGCCTCGTGATCGCGTTGCAGCTGTGGGCTATTAGGCCCCCCAATGTCCCCCCTGATCGTTCATGATGGCAGGGTCGGTCAGAGTCCATTGTCCTTGATTGCCAGTCCCCCTCCGGCTGGGTTGGTCCCTCCCTGCTACGTGCAGACCCGCGGGTTCTGTGCTGCGTTGCGATCTTGTTTCGCTGCCCTGCGGCCCCGTTCCTTGCTTGCTCGCGCCGTTATCAGTTCATAGTTAAAAGCTTCCGCTGCGGTTTTCCTGTTTAGCTGGCCGCAGGTGGCTCGTTAATTAGCGGCGCTTTCGGTTCCTCTTTTCCCCGCTAGCTACCGCCGGTGGATTCCGCGTGGTCTGGTTGCGAGCTTCCCTGCAACCCCGCGCTTCCCTGAAGCCTCGTGCTGACCGAACCTGACACCAAGAAAGAAGGCATGTTAAAACGTATAAGGCCTTCTTTTACTCAGGAAAGTCCCCAAGACATTTTTTTAGATTTTTCAGGGAAAGGCGCTGAGTTGTCCGAAGAAACAAGAAACAGGAAGTTGGCAACTAATAAGCTAAAATAGATTACAGACTGTCACAAGGCAAGAAGCAAAGCTAAAATGCTTGCACAGATAGACAGCTGCAGTCACATGTGCCTATAGGGGGAAAAAGTAGAAAATAAGGGCCACAGAAGAACATTTGAACTTCTACATATGGAGAAAAGTGGTAAATTGGAAAGGACAGTATAAAATTTTTGAATGGGAGATGCACTGAGGACAAAACAAGAAGATAACTGCCTCCAAAGATAAATCAGCCCTGTTAGTTTCTGCATTCGCCAGCAGCCCTCCACCACCAGATCCTGCTTCAGAGAGATCTGTGAAGTATACTGAATGTTGAGAATAACATCAGAATGCAGAAAGGATGACCCTCCATCTTAGAAACAACTTCAAAGGAATTTCCCCATCCCCAACCACTTCTCTCCCCACTTTTCCTTTCTCTTCCCTTAGATTAGGACACTAAGCTTTGTAATTATTTATCAAAATTTAGAGGGTCAATTTTATAACCATCTATTAAGCTTTAAGTTAAAAACGATAAGCCACACTTTATGCTACAGCTCACACAAAGAATATAAAAAGTGTAAGCTGGATGTGTGAATGTGACCAGGTTGATACAATGGAATGTGTATGTATTTGAGTAGAGGCAATCTCTGAGGGCCAGAAACTGGCAGAACCAGTCTGTCTATCCTTTGGGGTGGTGATAAATCCAGATGGCATGAAACTGATGGTCCCCAGTCAAGGGCAGATCATCACTAGTCCCTCTGCAATTAGAAGCGTTCTAGAGGACAGACAACTGACAGTCCCCAGCAGGACAGAAGACTTTCAGTCTTTTAGGAAGTGGTAAGAGCAAGAAGCACCAAAGTGCACAGGATATTCCCTGAGTCTAATATTGGACACGCAATATTAAGTCTTCAGACCTCTGCACTTGGGGACAAAAACATAATGAGAAGATCCTCTGTGATCCCATATCTCCTGTTGCTAGAGTTAACTCCTAGAAAAACTACTTTTCAGATCCGCAAAATGGGCAAAGCAAACATTTTTTTTCTGAAATAAACTCGTGCCTTTATTTAATTATGTCAGAGTAACCAGTTTGAAGATTGGGGGAATGCCATGACATCCTTTCCAAAATACTGCTCTCACCTTAATGACTTTCTGTTTACTGTTAAACTGTTTACAGTAAACTGTTAAAAATGTGGTTGTTCTCCCAAACCTGAAATAGAATGGTTATTGAGTCCTTATGGGTTTTTTTGATATGAAGTTGCTCTACCAATCGGCTGCATTCATTTTTTGATATATGTTGTTTCCTTTTAATTGTAAGTCTTCTAGAGTCATTGAGAAGTCGAGTGGCCTCACAATTGAAATAAAAATAAATGGACATAATGTACCTAGATCTCAGCAAAGCATTCAATTTAAATTCTCATGATATCCTTAAATAGTCGAATATGAACTAAATAATACAACTGCTAGATGGATTCGTAATTGGTTGAAGGACAACACCCAGCAAGTACTTATAAATAACTCCACAAGAACTCAAAGAGTGGTATTAAATGGACTGCCATGAGGTTCTATTTTGGGACCTATCCTGTTCAATGTTTTATTAATGATCTGATGAAAGGGTTGAGGTATTATCAAACCTGTAGATGATATAAAACTAACAGAGAAGAGTTAAAAAGATCTAGACTGGGTTGAACAGTGGACTGAAATCAGAAGAATGAAATAGAACAGGGAGAAATATAAAGTCCTGAAGCTGGGGAGAAAATAATGAAAACCACTACTATAGGATGCAGGAGAACTGGCTTGGAGGTTGTACATGTGAATATAATCTGGGTGTTCTAGTAGATTACAAGCAGAAAATGAATAACAGCATGACACAGCTGCTAAAAAGGCAAATGCTATTTTGGAATGTGTTAAAGTAAACAAAGAGTCCATATCATGAGAAGAATTTATCTCACTTTGCTCTATTAGGGCCCACTTGGAATAATACCTGGCCATAACCTTAAATGGACATCAACAAAATGGAGCAAATTTAGAGGAGAGGATTCAGATGATGAAGGAAATGGAAACCAAGTCCTATGAGGAAAGGTTAAAGGAATAAGGTCTGTTTATCCTTCAAAAGATAAAACTGAAGGGAGTCAAGATAGCAATTTTCATACAGTATATCTAAAGGGCTGTCATACAGAAGATGGAGTGGGGTTGTTTTCTGTGGGCTCAGAGGGCAGAAGCAGTGGGTTGAAACCACAGGGAAATAAATTAACAGGAAGAATTTCCTCACAGTAAGAGTTGTCAACCAGGAGAATGGGTGGCTTTATGAAGTATGTTCCCCTTCACTGGAGTCTTCAAGCAGAGGCTGGATACTGATCTGTAGCTTTAGCACATCTTGAACTGAGGTGGGCTTGGACTAGATGTCCTCTGAGGTCCCTTCCAGCTCTATGAACCTATGTATTTATTTATTGTATCAAAATATTTCTAGACCATATAACATTTTCCCTGGTAGCCCTTACAATTAAATACTATTTAGCAATAAAAATATGCAATAAAAAAACTGTATCAATAAAACTGAATCAGAAAAGAGGCTTAAAAACAGGATATTTCAAAAGGCCTGAGAATGCAAAGGTAATTTTACAGAGGTTAGAAGAAAGGTTCTTTAACTTTTCAACCTATTTGCTACTATGGGAATGGTTGCCCTACACTATGAAGGCTTTTCAAAGGTAAGTGCCAATATTTGCATTTTTCTGCTGGAACACACTGCAAGCTATCAAGTTGTTCCAAATTTCCATAAAGTATCCCTAAAACTGGTCCCAGTTACCAACTAAGGCATAATCTTGAACAAGACTGAAAATATGAGAGAAATGACAAGGATCTTCTGATTCATCCCCAATACTGATGACTCAGACTAGTCAGGGCAAAAGGTGAAGGGGGGGCGGTTACCTATGAATCAGCTATGCTTGACATCCTTGAAGCAGCTGGGGAAACTGATTCATTTCAAAGCTAGTGTTTACAGCTAAAGAAACACACTGTCCTGGGTATCCCATCTACCATCACCAGAGAAAGAATTGAATGGCTTCTAGAACACCCCTCAGGCACTGTGGGGTAGGGGAGGAGGCTCCCCATTGTTCTTCCCCACATGTGGTCAGGTACCAATGCTCCATCCTCACTGCCCCCAGCAATCAACAGTAGGAGTTGGATCACATATATAGTGGCTATGTTTTCAACACCCTGAACCTCTAAAATAGACTTATTTGCTTAGAATACTTGTAGGCAGCTATTAAGGACAAACACCCTCTCTATATTGCAGAAATAATTCTAGAAATATTATTCATTTTATTGCATTTATTCCACATCTTCTCTCCGCAATTTTAAGATAGCTTATATCAGATAAAGGTGAAATCAATGGAGGCGAATATGTGTAGCTCAGGTAATGAAACGTTTGCAAGAAAAGAACCAAGCTCAGAGAACCCCAAGGACTCCAAAGGTGAAATCTTCAAACTGAGCTTAGATGTAGTAAAACTTTCAAATTGACCATTATTGGATAAAAGTAAAATCATCAAGTTATACCAGATACAAGTAAAATCTTCAAGCTGATCTTGACTCCTACTGATTTAATGGATACATCCCTTAGTTTTCTCAGCAACAGATACATGAGGGGAGAGGAGTAGGGGTCCAAAGGCAGGATTTTTTTGTAGTGGCCCCCAGATTGCAGAATAATCTCCTTCCAGACTTGAAGCCAGCACCTACTCTGGCATCTTCAGCAAGGCCTTGCAGATAGAAATCTTCCACAGGGATATTAAGGCCTAGCAATTGGCCAAACACTTACAAAAGTAGCTGACATTATTGTCATCTTTTAAGGATACAGCAGAAATTTCAGGGAACAGTACATTCATTATATTCTAATAATGAAATTAGGTTTTCAACTGAAATACTAAAAACTTACTAATTTAAGGGATCTACTGCCATCTTCAGGAAATTATATATGGAATTTGTGCCAAATATTTACTTATTAAAAATATTGGATGTACGATAGAATATGCTGTCATTGGAAATGTACAAATATGTTTAAATGTGCTTATAATTCACTTTCTATAGCACAGAGTACTAGGGTATACACAATTTTATCTATCATTACATGCCATCATCTTTCAGTGCATTACAAAAATTCTTATTTGACATCATTCACAATTATCTCTGATGGATGTAACTATCCCTAAACTTTTAAAATTTTAACTACAACTAAGATACTCTTTTTTATACAATTACTTCTGTGCTTTTCTGTATGCTGCTTTCCAGAACGCACTTTCTTGTTTCTAAACTTTTTTTTGCATATTTCTCTGTGAAATATTGCTCCATTACCTTATCGTTTTAAGAAGTTCAAGGAAGTAGATGAAATTGATAATTTACTTGACCTTTATGAATATACCTATTCTGCTCTCGAAAATCAGTTGCTGTTGCTTTTAAAGTCAAACTAGTCTCTTCTGATTTTAAAATGAGATTAATACAACTGAACATGTTGCTTCATATATTCTGGACACCTCAGAGAATGTTTAGCAAGGCATGGTTTTAATTGTCTGCTAGTGACGCAATTCAGAAGTTGCTACATTATGATCTGGGTGTGTAATACTTCAGCTCTTTTTGTCTGAAATCCACAAGACTGTCAGCATGGTGTTAGAACAGTTACTGCTGTCAAGGATCCATATGTTCTTCTAGGTTCCAGCTACTGCTGTAGATTCTAATATTTGAAATTTATCACAGTATCAAAAATTGCAAGAAGTGCAGAAAAAACTGGAAAGATAAATCTACAACAAATGTTTTAATTATTTAAATTTATGTGAGAATCAACACCAACTTGATGGCACGTAATCAACAAAAAATTATTTTTCCTACATTTATCTAAGAGGAATACAGGTTGTCCTCGACTTATGACCACAATAGGGACCAGAAAATTTATTAAGTGGTGCGGTCATTAGGTGAGGAATCACATGACCGCACCCAATTTTATGACTTTTCTGCGGCAGTCATTAAACAAATCACCATGGTAGTTAAGTGAATCACGTGGTAGTTAAGTGAGTCACACAGTTCCCCATTGAGTTTGCCTGTTGGAAGCTGGATGGGAAGGTTGCAAATACATGCGGTTGCTAAGTGCCCAAATTTTAATCGCATGACTATGGCCTTAAGTGCTAGGAGCCGTCATAAGTCACTTTTTTCAGTGCAGTCATAACTTTGAATGGCTGCTAAATGAATGGTTGTAAGTCAAGGACTACCTGTATGGTTATTTCCACAAAAAGTCTCTTCTGAATGGCAGAGAAATAAAATATAAGCCACTGTTGGAAACAAGTAATGGCGCAAATGGCTGTAGATATCACTGCTGAAACCATGCAAATCTCTGAAAATTAGCCCTTGTTTGGAAAGGCATGCTTGCTTTGTGTAGCTAACCCTTTCTGTAATTCCCGACAGGAATTCTCTTTTGTTTGCTTCTTTTCTATTCAGTTCTCTCTCAATTTCATTTCACACTATTTTGGTCCCCCCTTCTCTTCCCAGTGGAACTTTCTTCTATCCCATGTCCATCTTGGTTTCCCCACCCCATTTTTGGGATGTTTCCACTGGAAAGAGAGAAGGGAATATGTATGTAGTGTGTTTATGCGAGAGTGATAAAATGATTAGTATGAACTGTAAAAGATAGCTTTTGAGATAGCTTCTTTTACAGGCAGCTTAAGAACAATAAAAATTATCAAATATAATCTTATCACTATAAATATACATATATGAACATATATAGTGAGGAGGGGAAATCTCCAGGAATGGTTTCAACTAGTTCAGGTAACCCTAGATTAACAAAGTAGGAAAGTAGGGTACCACATATTTTTTGTATGTATATATTTGAAGATACAAAGCACAAAGTAAGAAAAAATAACTATAGAGTAAAAAAAAAAAGGAAGATTTTTTTTTAGTGATGTTTCCTTCCTTTCCATTTCTTTTCCAACTGCTATATATATTTGTACTTCACATTGAACATTGAGGGTTGTTGATGATATTTGTTTAAATCATTGCATCTATTATTTTTAATATCTATTATTTGGTTCCATAACTCTTTTTCTAAAAACTGTATTCCAAATATCTAAGTTTGTCTCGCTGTGATGTGTGATGTATAGTATATAACGTAGTCATTCTTGCTTAAATTTGCTTAGATTTCTATTATGGATATATACTTTCTCATTGCTGCATGCTCTCCCATTTTGATGTCCCAGTCTTGTATCATCAGCACTGTTTCTTGGCTGGAGACAGTCTTAAGACTAAAGCTGTGTTCCTTTCAGGTGGCATTTCACGTTGCTACTGCTGATATATGCACCCACAAAAACCCTTTATGTTCCTTTGCTGCCCATTTCTTTTATATTCTTAGTCAGAAAGATAAGAGAAGTTGAATGCAAGAAGATTTAGGTGAAGTAGTATCTAAAAAGATTGTAAGACAGATCAATATGATCATTCTACAATGCATAGACAAAACAGAATTTTGCCTTCAGTTCTATGTATCCTAGAAGTATAATGCACAACAAACATCAAAAGCAGAGGAAAGTCCATCACTCTCCGTTGGTTTTATGCAACAAATAATAAAAATGTCATTGTCATTTCTTAAGCAGAGAGAATACTGTTCCCCATAGCAGGCAGCAGTTATATTGACTGATGTACATACAGCAAGTCCTTTATTAAAAGACATGGCTTTCCTGCATAGATACATACATATACACACTCACAACAATATATTCAATATATTATCTCTATAAAACCATATTTTATTAAAACTATAATAAATATTAAACAGCTTTCACTATCTGTGAATAAACAATAATCACACCACTTTCTTGTGTGGATGATTTGGTTACTTTGTCAATTTTCATACACCATGGCAAGAATCTTGATTTCATCCTAAATAAAGTATCTAAAATCTGACTTAAGCATTATAGCAAATAATGTTCTGCTCTGTTTAACATACATTTGTACTTATATATCCATCATGCTATTCCCTTTCAGGGTAAATATTACCCTAAATACAAAAAAAGACTAAGAAATAGTAAGCCAATAAGTTTAAGGTGTGAGATAAGAAAAACAGAAGGAAATATAGTCTAGTTTACACCCAAATTAATGTTTCTCCTGACATATACAACTCTTGTTTCATTATAAAAGAGTGGTAAAAACATACAAATAGTATTGCTTCTTTGGACAATTCCACTGAACAGAATACATACCATCCATTATCTTTCCACTAGCATTTTTATACATCTTAAAAAAATTCTCCACCCCTTTCCCCATCTTTAACAAATATTCTATTTCATTCATTCATTCATCTACTCGCTCTGGTTTAGATAGCTAGATAGATCGACCGACCTTCCATGACCTTGATACATTAATTTTCAGATTCAGGCTCCTATTGTATCATACAATCTAACTTTCACCACAAATCATTCATGTTCTCATGCAACAACATAAGTGCATGTATGTTCACATCTAAAACCAACAGATCCCCAAGCAATACATTACAAGCATTCCTTATACATTTATCCATTAATAAAGTAAACAATCAAAGGATATCAAACATCCTTATCCTACTCCCAGCTCAATGCTGAACCAATTCACTGATTATTCCATTATTCTCTCTCATTTTACTTCCATCTTATACAGCTCTAATAGCATTCATAAACCAACCTTCAACTCCACATGCACACAAAACATTCCACAATCCAAGCTTATAAACCTATCATAGATATCTCTAAATCAACAAACTTAGCATAAACCTCCTTTCTCACATTCATATATTTCTCAATGACCTGCTGAAGAGCAAAAGCCCAGCCCCCGATACCTCCTGCCTGACATAAAGCTTCACAGCACTTTCCAAACTTTTCTGTCACCTCTTATACCCTTTCAATCAAAATTTTGCCAAATGCATTCCCAGGCATGTTACTTTCCCTTTTTATAGAATAGTAAGAACGTTTTTCAATCATGCAGTCCTCACACAAGCATGAAAACAGATCACACAGGTCCATATGGACCAAATGCCTAAACTGTCTCAAAGAAGTTTGAGATACAATCACTTTTCGTTTCTGAAATCAAACCAAATTTGAAATTATATCAGAAATTGAAAAATATTTTAAAGTACAAATTACAAGAGTTAGAATACCCAAAAATGGAACACCAATGGATCAAGTTTTAAAAAATGTTAAGTCTGCTTCTTTGGACTTCAAGTTGAAATTAATCCATCAAAAGATTTTATTCTATGTCTATTAGACTCCACAAAGAAAGTATCAGAAAGGATGGACTGTAGATTATCTCTGTTGCCGATGCAAGAAGACTGAGGGTACATTAATTCATGATTTGGTCATGTCCAGTTTTGGTTTCTTCTTGAAAGAATATTATACAATATATAAGTAGCTATATGGGTAAATGTTTCCACGTTAAAGATGTGTTATTTTGAATTATATTCCAAAATTGTGGAATCTGCTTTTGAGGAGCATTGATTATATTGGGCAGAGAAAAGCCAAGAAATTTATATTGATAGACTGAAAAAGTACTATTATTTTGGATATCAAAGACTGATTCAAAAATTATATAATTTATCCATTTTTGGAAAGGCTTTTTTTTTAACGAATTAAAAAAATAATACAATTTATTTCCTATTGGCAGAGTTTACACAATATTATCAAGAGTAGAAAATTGTTATATACAATTTGATACATTGCTATAAATGATATGTGATATATTTAGGTAATTTATATTTATTTAATATATTAATACATGAAACTTGTATGCTGCTTGAATCCATGATGAAACAAAGAAATTACAGTAAAATCAATGAAAGATAAAAGATAAACATAAAAGATGGTAAGCATGATGAAGTGAGGGGTCTCACTCTCCCTCGCCAAAGATCTGGATAAAGAGCCAGGTCTTCACCGCTCTTCTGCAGAAGAGCAGAGTGGGGGCCATCAGAATCTCAGGGGAAACCTCATTCCAGAGGTCAAGCGCTACTACAGAGAGGCAAGCTTCCAGGTCACAATAGATGACATTATATGAACTGTATGTTACTTTTTAGGGGTAGTCCTATTTAATTTTGTAATTACTTTTTATTTTTTGTTTTGGTATTACAATTTTATAACCAGTAGCTCTCATGGTCAGGAAATAACTCATTTCAAGTTTGGATCTCTGTAAAACTCCTACTCATTGGTTCTTATCCTACCCTCTGTTATTCTCTATGGAGAATAAATCTACACACTTTTCCCTTTTCAAGTATTGGAAGACTGCTATCATGTGTCTCCTTACCTTTTCTTCCTTAGGGTAGACATACCCAGTTCTTTTAACTGCTCATCATAGCATCTAGCCTCCGCGCCCCTCTCTGTTGCTCTTCTTTGCATTCTTCCATTTCCTTAGCATCCTGAAGCAACCAAACTTGATACAGCATTCCAGGGAATGTCTGACTAGTACAGTGCAGAATAGAATTATCACTTCCTGTGATCTCAACATTAAATCTCTGTTGATACAGCCATAGATTGCTTTGGCTCTTTTGGCAGCTGTAGCACATTGCTGGCTTATGTTTAATCTGTGGTCTAAAGGGACATTCAGATTCTTCTCACAAGTACTACTGCCAAACCAGGTATCCCCCAACTTGTACCTGTACATTTTCTTACATTTCTCCTCATTGATCAATATTTGGGGGGGGGGGGGGAATGGAGCCCGAAGTCTATCAACATCCTTTTGAATTTTCAGCCTGTCTTCTGAGATGTTAGCAATCTCCCCCAGCTTTATGTCATCTACAGATTTGCTGAGCATTGTTTCTATCCTCTTATCTAAATCATTGTAAATGTTTATGCCTCTCTTTCCATTTTTAAACTTTTGTTTCTCAGTGTATCACAAAGCTCTTTATGCTGGTCTCTTCAGCTGTCTCCCATTTTTCTTTCTCTTTCGTATTATTTGTTTTTGGGCCTTAATTATCTCATTTTTCAGAATTTCCCAATCTTCCTGAACTGTTTTCTCTTCAGGATTTCCATCCATGGAATCTTTCCTACTTTTTCCCTTACCTTGTTAAAGTCAGTTCCCTTGAAATCTAGAACACTAATCTGACTACCATCTGCCTGCAATATGGTGAATTTTAGGATCACCTGGTCACTCTCCCCCAAGGTTCCTACCACTTCCACTTCCCTGTTTCTTCCCTGTTAGTAAGCATTAAGTCCAGTATAGCTGATCCCCAATTCCTTCCTCCAATGAAAGTGTTTGCAAAGCATGGCAAGAATCTGTTGGATCTCCCATGTACTACAGAGTGTAATTTCCAGTTGATGTTGGATTAGTTGAAATCTCCCATTACCACAGCGGCATGTTTCCTGGACATCTGGGACATCTGATTTGTGAAAATTTTATCTGTATCTTCTGCTTAGTTGGGTGGCCTATAGTACACACCCACAACAGTTATCATTATTCTTTTTCCCTTAATATCATCCAGATGCTTCTGGCAAGGTTTTCACCCTTGCAGTTGCCAATCTCTATGGAGGTGTAGTCATTCTTTACATGTAATACAACACACATAGCCTCCTTTTTTGGGTGTTATTTCTTTTGAACAAATTATATATTTCCAGTACTAGGACTTCAAGTTCTACTTGTTTGTTCCCCATATTTTGCACATTGGTGTACAAGCATCTGATCCCTTCAGAACCATCCTTCTTAGGTTTGCCTGCTACGTGTCCTGCAAAATTCCTGAGTACCCCTTCCGTCTCACCGCTTCCTTTCTTGTAAGATTTACTACCTTTGGGCATATGCTTTCTTTAAATTTGTTTTTGTATACAGTTTTCTCCATTTTTTAAAAAAATTGCAGTGATTTTTTGAAAAAAGTTTTCTCTTTGCTCCCTCACTTTCTTCTTTCTTCCAAATCCACCACACTCTCTACAAAGGAGGAGTAAATCATGAGAATACTTTTCAGCAACCAGTAATCTCAAAAGAGAAGAGCAAATAGAAGATACAGTCAGATCAGGATGCCTATTATCCTGGCTGTAAGAAGTCTTTAAACAAAGCAACTTGTATGATCTAATCTGGATGTTTTAGGGTGATAAAAAAGAAAACGTCATAATTTTCACCAGACATCAATAAGTTGGAACTTAAATTATAAAGAAAATGAATTGAAGGATTGTGCATAGTAAATTAGAATATTTGCGTATATCTTAGATTAGATCACAAGCTCTTTATAAAGGAGGCACGCAAGAAGAAATACCATTTTTCTTCAGGGTAATTTGCATTTTATCAGATTGCTTCAATCCACATAGAGTTAACACATGTTGCTTTAGATATGGAACTAATGAAATCTCTCAGACATTCTCTTCCGAATAAGAGATTCTATAACAACCTTCTGCTGTTATGGTTCCTTCCAGATGTCTTGGACTAATTCCCATAATTCCTATCCAATATGGGTAAAAGCAGCAGGCTAAGGAAGGCTGGTATCTCGCTCAGTAATGTAAGCCTCTGTTTTTCCACACAGTTAATTTGTACTGCAGTACTGTAGAACAGAATGCAAACACCAGCAGAAAGTTGTGTGTTGCTTTCCAGGCATTATACGATTAGTGAAATATCCTTAATTTGCGTGCAATTGGACATTCAGAAAATTCACATCCTGATTGCTGACATCATTTCCAGTGCAGCCCTGTGTATTAAATCCAGTTCCAGGTAAGCGTGGATAAGTCTGTAGCCCTAGACTCACAACAATTAGAAATATTATGTACTAATATCACAATGCTACCCTTGTTTACTCAGAAGTAAGTCTCATTACATTCAGTGTGTGTGTGTGTATATCTGTCATCTATCTATCTATCGATCAATCGGTCTTAATTTTGAGTTTACATGTATGTATTATATTGTAAGGTTTGGACATTTGTATCACAGTATAACTAAAATATACACTTAATGTTTATTGATCATGCTCCAGATTCACCTAATTCTTTTAGTCTCAATACTGCTTCAAGCTGCTTTTAGAAAGCACTTCAAGAGGCATGAAACTTAACATGGAAATTATAGCACAAAACTTTTTAAAATAGCCAACCATACAGATCAAAGCTTTGAAAGTAGATCCAGATGTCATGATTCGTCTCTAAGCAATAATTGTTAGAGTTCCCAAAAATGCTTTCAAAGTCATGTTGGCCAACTGCCTATGTAACTGCATCTACTTTTTTGTAGCTTTATTCCAGGCCTCCTCTTTGTACTCTAGTATTGCTTTATGCTCTATAATTTTGGAAAGAGGTTCCAGGTTAACAGAATATTATAACTATTTTCTAGCTCTGGTTTCTATGAATTCCCAGCACCATTTTTCATTTTGGGTTCAGCATTTCCCATTATATTCTACCAACAGTAGATCCGACCCAAAATATATTCTGGTAGAGGTCTCTTTACCAATTTGGTTGATCAGGACTGTCCAAGTGTAAATTTATAGGCTGCCTAAGAAAGACAAACCAATTCCAGTTGTATTAAGTAATTGTGGGTCTTCAAAAAAGGATCTACATCTTACCAGACTTTACTGGCCCTATGGAATTAAAATGGGGCAAGGCACTGTGAACCAGAAAAGAGTAATACTAAAAAACCACAATTTTCCATTGTGTAAGTTTCTGTATATTATACAAATCTCACAACCTACCATGGATGCTAACTTTAAAATATTCCCAATACTTAATATAAAGATGTTCTCTATATACAGTCAGGTCCAGAAATATTGGGACATCGACACAATTCTAACATCTTTGGCTCTATACACCACCACAATGGATTTGGAATGAAACAAACACAATGTGCTTTAACTGCAGACTGTCAGCTTTAATTTGAGGGTATGTACATCCAACTCAGGTGAACGGTGTAGGAATTACAACAGTTTGCATATGTGCCTCCCACTTGGTAAGGGACCAAAAGTAATGGGACAGAATAATAATCATACATCAAACTTTCCCTTTTTAATACTTGGTTGCAAATCCGTTGCAGTCAATCACAGCCTGAAGCCTGGAACGCATAGACATCACCAGACACTGGGTTTCATCCCTGGTGATGCTCTGCCAGGCCTCTACTGCAACTGTCTTCAGTTCCTGCTTGTTCTTGGGGCATTTTCCCTTCAGGTTTGTCTTCAGCAAGTGAAATGCATGCTCAATGGGATTCAGGTCAGGTGATTGACTTGGCCATTGCATAACATTCCACTTCTGTCCCTTCAAAAACTCTTTGGTTGCTTTTGCAGTATGCTTTGGGTGATTGTCCATCTGTACTGTGAAGCGCCGTCCAATCGGTTCTGCAGCATTTGGCTGAATGTGAGCAGATAATATTGCCCGAAACACTGCAGAATTCATCCTGCTGCTTTTGTCAGCAGTCACATCATCAATAAATACAAGAGAACCAGTTCCATTGGCAGCCATACATGCCCATGCCATGACACTACCACCACCATGCTTCACTGATGAGGTGGTATGCTTAGGATCATGAGCAGTTCCTTTCCTTCTCCATACTCTTCTCTTCCCATCACTCTGGTACAAGTTGATCTTGGTCTCATCTGTCCATAGGATGTTGTTCCAGAACTGTGAAGGCTTTTTTAGATGTCGTTTGGCAAACTCTAATCTGGCCTTGCTGTTTTTGAGGCTCACCAATGGTTTACATCTTGTGGTGAACCCTCTGTATTCACTCTGGTGCAGTCTTCTTTTGATTGTTGACTTTGACACACATACACCTACCTCCTGGGGAGTGTTCTTGATCTGGCCAACTGTTGTGAAGGGTGTTTTCTTCACCAGGGAAAGGATTCTTTGGTCATCCACCACAGTTGTTTTCCGTTGTCTCCCGGGTCTTTTGGTGTTGCTGAGCTCACCGGTGCATTCCTTCTTTTTGAGAATGTTCCAAACAGTTGTTTTGGCCACGCCTAATGTTCCTGCTATCTCTCTGATGGGTTTGTTTTGTTTCTTCAGCCTAATGATGGCTTGCTTCACTGATAGTGACAGCCCTTTGGATCTCATCTTGAGAGTTGACAGCAACAGATTCCAAATGCAAATAGCACACTTGAAATGAACTCTGGGCCTTTTATCTGCACATTGTAATTGGGGTACTGAGGGAATATCACACGCCTGGCCATGGAACAGATGAGAAGCCAATTGTCCCATTACTTTTGGTCCCTTAACAAGTGGGAGGCACATATGCAAACTGTTGTAATTCCTACACCGTTCACCTGAGTTGGATGTACATACCCTCAAATTAAAGCTGACAGTCTGCAGTTAAGGCACATTGTGTTTGTTTCATTCCAAATCCATTGTGGTGGTGTATAGAGCCAAAGATGTTAGAATTGTGTTGATGTCCCAATATTTCTGGACCTGACTGTAGGTTAAATAAAAGGAAATCAGGAATAAATAAATAGTATAATATGAACATCCAGCAATAAATAAATAGTATAATACAAACATAAAAAAAGAAAATACAATAGCTTCTTTGTGCTTCCTATGTGCTATAGATCTGTGTATCTGTGCACAGAGAGTATGCTTTTGCTGTCTGGTTTTTTTGACTGCAGCTTTCTAAGATTTGGCTGCCTTGACTCCCATTTCTGGTTCCCTTACTTCTTTTTATCTTCAATCACTTCTCTTGATTGGATTTTCCTTACCCTTGTAAGGTACAAGCTTGATCGAAGTTCCACAGTTCCTTTCTGGAGTCATCATCCCCATCCTACCCAACAAACTCTATGTTTAAATGATTTGCATCTTTTATATTGGGAACACCTACCACCGTCAATCCTGCAAACTCAATCAAGTCCTGACCATTTATTACACAATACTTAGCATAACTGAGTTAAGAAAATAGTAAGAATTTGGCACATGAACAAAGAAATCCTGCATTCCAGATTCATGTAGAATAAAAAGGAGATAAATGAGGTGTCCATAATATATTTCACACTTATATCCAGCTCCTGGTCAAATACAAGAGATGTCATAAAAGCACATACTTTAGCACTCACTTCCCATAAATAGAAAATGCTTGCTTCTCTAAAAGTCTCTTACTGCTACTCATCTGGAACCTGATATACCACTAGATAAATTTACCTAAAAGTAAAATTCACACATCCATATTAAAATATCATAAGACCTGTCATGACTGATTAGCAACAATGAGTCATCCATACCTGTCTATTAAAGATTCAATGAAATCATTTCCACTGATTTATAAACAGGCACAGTTATAAGTAATGGCTGGATAAATGTATTTTAAAAAATCTACATAGCTAAATAAAACTAGACAACTCTGCTGACAAGCAATTGTGATTACATTATGCCTGTTCATAAGTTTTTTCTGTAAGATGTCATAATAAAATTGCAGTTGAGAACCAAGATAGGACTAACTGGGCTATAATTATGTCAAGAGATCAAAAGAGGATTAAATGAGTTATAATTATTTCAGGCTTTTCAAAGTAAAACTGTAGTTTTTATGTATGATGATCTGGACCATAACATAGGGGCAGAAGTTAGAAATTATCATCAAATATAAAGAAACCAACTATTTAAATTAATAGGCATATGCTATTATTACAAAAATAGAAAATATGCTGTCAAATCATATTTGACTGTGGTCTCAAGTCTCATTATTTAATTCATGCAAGATGTTTTATCTTGCATGAATTAAATAATGAGACTTGAGACCCCAGATCTCAAAAATACCCTTATGCTTTTCTTTTCTTTTCATTACTGCAACAAAGTTATTGACATCTTTGGTATATCTGCCTAGAGACTAAGCAATATTTTCATTTATTTAAAAAGAAAGTAGATTTACAATCCCAAGCAAAGAAAGAGAGAAAGAAAATCTAACGACGAAAGAATAATGAGATAAAACCTAGAAGAAATAAAAATTTAAGAAATGGCACTAAAGAAGGAAAATATGTCCTAAAAGCACCAATCAGAAGCCCTCACCTTCCAAAATTATAAATTCAGACAGGTTCAGTAGCCATTATTTATTAATATCAATGCAGTAAATTGGTTCCTTTATTGGATTTCATTTGTACTGATTTCAGTTCAATGTTCTTAGAGGAATTTATAATAAAGATACTAAAATATACTGATAAAGGAGTTTTGTAGGTTTAGCAATGAAATGCTGAACTTGAAAACGCTATCACGAACATACCCAGAGGTCATTAGGAGTTGGGTGGCATGCAAATTTAATAAATTATTATTATTACAGGTAGTCCTTGCTTACCAACTGCCTTGTTACAATGGTTGTGGGGGAAAAAAAGAAAACTTTGCAGACCAATCCTTGCATTTATGGCCCAGAGTCATGTGATTGTCATTTGGGTGCTTCACAACTGACACGTATTTACGACCATTGCAGAGTCCCACGGTCATGTGATCGTCATCTGAGAGCTTCACAACCAACTTCCAACAAGCAGAATTAATGGAGAATGTGGAAGTGAATTTGTAAGTTGTGGTCATGTGATGTCTTGCTTAACAACTCCAGTGATTTGCTTAATGACAGAAGTGGAAGTGACATCGTAAATCCAGCTCAGTCATGTGATTTTTTGCTTAACGACTGCGGTGCTTAGCAATGGAGTTGCCAGTCCCAATTGTGGTCAGTAAGCAAGAGATATCTATATTATTATTATTATTATACCGATACAAAAGTTGGACGCTTTTCTTGGACAGCTGGGGGTGAGATTTTCATTACTTGAGGGGTAATGGTTGCAGCGGATGAGTCTAGGATTTTCCATATTTTTCTAAGCAATTTGGCTATTTTTTCAATCATATGAAGCCAATTATTAAGTTTACACTTCAGTTTTTATGCATTCTCCCACAACAAAATGGCAGAAAGCATGTAACTATTTTCAGCAACTTTGGTCAAGGAAGCTTCAAGAGCTACAAAAAGGAGCTCAAAGTCTACCCCATGATATAATGTTTATAGAGAAGAGATAAAAGGGGATATAAATCAACTGAGACCCAAATCAAATTCTACGATTTTATTCAAATCTGTGATTTGAAATTCAGAGGGAGTAACTTTCAACTTGAACCAATTCAACATTCAGCCTTATAACCAATTTGACTGTAGACTTTAATGGAGGGACATCAATACAACTGTGGACCCTTTAGATGGTGGACTCTTCAGAAGACTAACTTCCAAACATTCAGCTTATATAGTTTGTGGTAAAAGTCTTTACTCTTCCGGGATTTCTTTCTGGCAAACTGCCCTGGAATTTTGAGGCAATCTTCCATACAAGTACTAACCAGACTGACCATGCTTTAATTCTGAGATTAGCCAAGATCAGCTAGTTATTACATTACCAATCATTTGCTACTGACTAATAGGCAATTATTTTATTTCATGATCTACCTAAGAAAATAAAACCTGGGACACTTTTATTTCATTGCATAAAATGGGATGTTATCACACATCAGAATGTAAAGGAAATTTCAAAGTTACTGGAAAGCTCATGCAGAGACAGCTAATGCTAACTAGAAGATCACGTGCTTTGCATTAAGACAGTTTCTGATTCAGCCCTGAGAAGCTCCAAAGAGGTCTGAATAAACTTTTGATGAAAACCCATCAAAATGGTGTTAGTACAACCAGATCAGCTATGATTTTTTATAGTTGCCCTGGAGTATATTCTACAAATGCTGCCTACTCTCCAAGGAAATGGATCTGAAGAATCCTACAGAAAAGTTAATACTAATGTAGGGTCTGTGGATGAAAACAAAGGTGACTTAACCCTTATGACATATTTGTTTACAGAACCTATATGGCTGTCTATTTCATATAATGATTCTAGGTGGCTCACAAAATCCATAAAACAAAGACAAAAACAAAAAATACTCTTCTCCCCACCCTCCAGACCAAACAGTCTCCCAGCTCAACCCCCTCCCTAGCCCAATGCTTGGGGAAGAAGCAGGTCTTCATGGCCATCCAGAAGGCCAAACGGTGCAATTCTGGAATGATATTATTATTTAATGTGACTGTACAATTAATTTGAATGTACATGCTACAGGAATATGCGTGCTGCTATAAACAGTACTTTTCACTCATTAGAAGAAAGACTGAATCTCCTACTTTGCAGCCATAACTTTGTAAAGAATCCACTTGGAACACTTTGACCAGTGTACGGATCAATTTTCCTCCCTCCCACAAAAAACAGTAAAATATATTTACTCACTCACTTCATGAAATATATTTTAAATGGAATTTGGCAAATAATTTTTGCAAATATTATGCATTCCGGGTCTTAAGACATGCATTTCTTGCACTCTTCCCTGAGAAAAGAAACTGTATGCATTTTAATTGGCCAATTACACTCCACCATTCATAAAAAATGCAAATATGGACATATAATTAAATAAACAATTCAGAAAATTCACATAAAAATATAAACATAAAGCATTTTTCCTATGTGTAAGGTAACACATTAATGCCAGTGTTTTACTTGATAACAGTCCAATTTTCCCAACTTGGAAATACATTTTTTCCAGGGGTCAAAACAGCTCTTTCTAAATTTGCACTGGAACAACTGTTAATTGTGCTATCTTTCTCCCTTTTCCTTCCTGACACAGCTGGCAACTTTACATATATTAAAAGCCTAGAAAACAAAAGTAGCACAATGCAGAAGGATTCAAGACAGGCTGTCTCTCTTTAATCAGAAAGCAAAATACAGCCACAACAAGGTCAGGAAATAAAAGTTGGTTTGAAGAGTTAGCTATACTGCTTTAAGTAATAAAAGTTAACAAGTAATAGAAATACCAAGTAACTGATATACTCTACACTACAGCTTCAGCCAGGCCTGGTCTATTCATTGCTGCTTTCGCACAGAAAAGAAAATTATGAAGGGTTAATGATCAAATTAAGTGCTTATCAGGGACCCAATGCCTTCCAAAGGCCAGTTATCAATCCAGGACACTTCATTCAGGGTCCTCGAAGAAGCTGCAATGACCTAAGTAAGGAATATCCAAACCAAATCAAACTACAAGCAAACAACGTAAAATATTGCAGGAGTAAATCTCTTTCTCTTGTTCTGCAATTCCTTATTTGGCCTCATGTGCAATACAGCATCCCAAAACCTATGCTATAAGCCAAGACTTTTCCTGTTATAATTATACTGCTTATTATCCTGTTGTCAAAGTGGATCTCTCACTTTCTCAATCCCAGGAAAAATTACACCACCAAACAGAAAACAGAAGGTGGAGGAGGGGACCGGATAAGAGGAAGGCACTGAAGGAAGAAAGCCCCAAAGTTTATATGGGGGCGGCTGGAGAGGCTTTTGCCTGTCAGAGCAATGGAACAGCCCCTGGACCTGCGGTTTTCCCCCTTCAGGGCACTGCAGCGAGTCCAACAGGAAAAACAAAAGCAGTTTGGGAAGGTTTGGATGCAAGGCCAATTCCCCTCCCCCCTTTATAATTTATGCCTGCAAAAGGAACAAGAATGTTACAGTTCCCCGACACACAAAGACGCACGAAGGAAGAGGGATAGGAGAGAACATCAGGCTTCTGAAAGGGCTTTACCCCAACGGATGCGTGTGCAGAAAAACCCAATACAAACAAACGCCTCCTTTCCAGCCAGTCACCCAACCAGTCAGGGGTCCGTGCGCGAACAATGCAAGCAGCCCCGCTTCCTCTCCGTGCTGGAGAGCCACAGCAGGCGGCCGAGCAATAAAAGGGCTGGCAGATTTATCTGCCTGCTCGCTTCGGGTTCAGCCAGATGGGAGGAAACGGCTTCTGCAAGAGCAAACCGCGCCGCCTGGGAGAAGAACCAGGTTTGTACAAGATGCCGCAAATCCAGCACCTCCGAGAGCCCGCTCGGTTGCAGCTGCTAAGTTTCGGGCTCAGAGGCTTGTTCCGCACAGGCGCGAAACGGTAAAGGCGAAGGTTGGTTTGGGTTGCAGAGGTCGCGTGTGCGTTTAAGATGCGTGTTTCCCTGTCGGTTAGACAGAAACTCCTGCGATCCTCGGCTGCCAAACCCGTTTGCAGGATCCCAGCTTTTCTCTCCAACCGTTCCGGCACGTAATCAGCCGGAGATGGACTGCACAATCTCGCTGCCTCCCCCCCCCCGCCCCCCTGCTCCCACACAGTCACATAAATACCCGGAAGGCTGGGATTTGGGTCGATCAAAGCAGAACTTCTGAGTGCAACCTTACGCGGGACTTCCTTAGAAACGGATCCCGCTGAAATCAATAGGCAAACTCACTTTCTTAAAAAGGCTTGTGCCTGGATTCTTCCTGCGGGAGCAACCTGCGCGCTCTTAGGTCACACGGCGTGAGTCCCGTTTGCGAGCACGGATTAGGAGCCGCGCTTTCCCCAAGTCGCCCAAGCGAAGCAGAGTCGTCCCTCACTGCCCCTCGTCCCAATCGAAGTTGCATTACCCGGAGGAAAGTTGTCGAAGCAAAAGCCGCCCGCATCCTCAGCTCCCCCTCGCGCCCCAATTCCCCCCGGTACAATGAATGGAGAACGGCCGCGCAGCGGTGGCTCCCCCTGCCCGACTTACCCACATCCGCGGGCGCTGCTCCGCCGGTGCGCGACCTCCCTCCCGGCCAGTAAATCCCCAGAGCCAGGAAGGACGCGCCCCTGAGCGCGCGTACGCGGAGCCTTTCGGGTCGCCTCGGCCCCGCGCCCTCTCCGCCAGGCCTCAGCGCGGCCGGTCCAGTCCAGAAGGGCGGCTGCTGCTTCCCGCGGGAGGGAAGGAGCCGTGTAAAGCGAGGCTGCCTCGCTCTGCTCTGCCCTGCCCTGCCTTGCCCTGGACCAGCCCACTCGACGCGGACGTCCCCCCGCCTGCCCCCTCCGTCCCTCCCCGGCCCACCAAGATTAAAGGCGATGAGGGTCGGCGGCGGGACGAGATGAAGGGAGGGCTCGGAGAGCGAGGGAGGGTGGGCGCCCTACGGAAGAGCCGAGCGGGAGAGGGAATCTCCCCACCGAAAGGCGGGGGCGGGGAGGACGTGGAGGAGGCCGGAGGAGGATCCGCGTAGGAGGAGGGCTCGCCGCCGGGCAGCGCCGGATCGTGCGGGCAAGTGCCGAGGCAGCCAGGCGCTCCTGCGTTTTCCCGCTGGGGAGGGAGAGCGGCAGCCAGGGCGAGGGCAGGGGACCGGGGTTCTCCCAAACGCAGAGAGCGTCGCCTTGGCAGCAGCAGGGACAGCAGTACCGGCTGGCACGGAAGAGAGGAGCGGGATTCCTGAAGGGGTAGTTCACTTCTTGACGTTAAAAAGGGGGTAAGGGCGTCTGCGGAGAGGAAGGGAAGCGGGGAGTCAGTGAGCTTCACAACCGCCCTGCAAGTGCCTAACTCTGGGCGCGGAGGGGTTCTTTTCCCCGGTCCACTTCGCCGGCCGGCCGCGCTTTAACGCGGGTCCTGTGCGAACGCAGCCCGTGGGATTGGCTTATGACACTGTCGGGAGGATCCAGAAATGTAGGTTACTTGCTTAAACCGTGGTTAACTTTAAGAATGGAGGCGGGGGGGACAACCCTGAGCCCTGCGAGATACGTTGGGATCGCGTCTCCCAGAGGCCCTGGGAATTGTATTCCCAGCGCGCCCGGAAGGCACCAGGTTGGGGAAGCAGGGAGGCGGCGGCGGCTTTCTCACGAAGCGGCGGCAACCTGAGGATTGTTTTGCTGGGGCGGGGAGCAAAAGTAAGAGTGGAGGCTGAGCCCGTAAGCCCTCTGTGAGGGCGGGCGCGCCTGTCCTGCCTATGGAGGAGGGGAAAAAGTCACCTTCAGAAGAGTCTTGGAAGGAGCGGCCGCCAGCTCCCGCCTCGGGCCGGTGAGGCGGAGGGCTGGCCGCGGATCAGGCTGTCCCCGCCGCGCGGCCCAAGCGGAGCCTCCCGAGAGACGCAGGACGAGGTCAGCCGCTGCCTGTCGGTCGAGGAGGCTCCGCCAGGGGGGGAGGAGGGAGCGCGGCAGACACAATACAGGGTTCATGCCTGGAGCAGGGCGCGGGGGGGGGGACGGAGGGGGCCGGAGCTGGAGCCAGGAGGAGCGCCGCACGCCGCAGAGGTGGCGGAGCTCCCGGGCCCGGCTTCTGCCGGCGATGAAGAGCGCGCGGGAGGGTGGGAGCCAGGGGCGAGTCGCCGCAAAGCCGGCCTGGTGGGAAACCCAGGACGGGGACCGAGGAAGGGAAAGTCAGGCTGCTGCTGTGCGGGGAGCCCCCGACAAGCCCGCAGCTGCCGCTTCGAGCCGCTTTCTGGGCGGGAGAGCGAGACGCGCGCGCACGTTAATGGGCCTGCTGAGGTGCCTCCCTGCCGAGAATGCTGTTAAGTATCGAAAGGAGAGGATCCTGGAACTGGCTCTGGCTGCGAGACTGAGCAGCCTTGAGATACAGAGGAATTCAGCCAGGCCTGGGAAATCCGCGATTCGGGTAGAGTGATCCTTATTTTCCCAAAACGTTTAATCCAACACTTAGGACACCCGCATGTAATCCTTGGTTTCTCATGCAGCTCTAAGGCATGGCTTGTTAAGTATGCCACAGTGTCGTGGTCTGCACATCACAACCCTAATTTATAAATCACAGCATGTGAGAGCGTGCGCTCATGCTCGATGCTGTTCTGACACTGTTCTTTTGTTGGGTGGTTGTGATTTATGGCCACTTAAGGTAGAGCTGCTTTGTTCTGGAGGAGCAGAGTTTGAGCAACCAGCCTCAAAGCTGAGTCCAGCTTTGACTCTGGTTGCTCAGACTTTGCTTATGCACCTCTGACATCCATGCTCTTCAGGCGTGGCCAGAGCAACACACGTTAACCCTAGTTAAACTAACCCTAGTTTCAACGGGCCTGGATTGTTATAAGGCACTCTGGGTAGTGTTATCTTTAATAAGATGAAACATTAGGACCATAAAAGTCCCATGATCAATTCCTATTTTGGGTCTGTTGCAGCTGTTGCAAGTCACTGCCAAATCACATTGTCCTGATCTGTTAGTGTGCTAATCACTATAAACAAAAGGGTTGGTTTTTTCCCCTTTGGCTTTGCTCTTCTTCCCTTTTGGCATGCTAGGAGGCAGCAGAGAAAACGTCCTGTAAGGACAAATGGGGTGGGGGGTCTGACTTCAGGATTCTGCCTGGCCTCCTTTAGGATGATTTGTCTGTCCCTCCTCCCATTTCAGCATCTCCCAAGTTAAAATAAGCTGCAGTAAGGGAGCATGTGGGTAACACCATTCAGAAATAGCCCCTGAGAGGGGGAAAACAATCTTGCCATGACTGAGCAACCAGCAGGTAGAGAGGGGAAAGTGACTGAAACTAAGAAATATGGGGAAATTGACAAATAAGCAACAAAAGCCCAATTCAGTAGTCTTTCAGGACACTACAGTGAAGAAAAATGAGGGTGGTGGAATTGCACAAATAACACCTGCTTCTTTTCCCTAAAGTAAAATAGTGGAAATCTACTTGACTCTCTTCTGCTTTGTAGGAAGCTTGGAAAAAAAGTGCTCCAAAAATGTATATAGGAAGGATAACAAAGCAAGTTTGCTCACCTTTCCTATGCCCTCCATCACTGGCAGCTCAGACCTAACCAAGTGACAAGCTAAGCCCACGGAAAATACTGGACCTAGTACAGCTGTTCCAAAAAGGCTTCCGAAATTCTCACGAGATGTCCTCATTTTGCCAAGTTTTGTTATATTGCCAAGACTTGGGAAATTTGTGTGTGTGTGTGTAGACTTATAGGATACTGTTTCTCGCCCATTTTTAATGTACATGTTAAATATTAACCACTTTAATCTAGTAAGTGTTGTTTAATCATATGATTGTAAACCAAATTTGCAAGACATTTTATGGAAAGCAGTGTATAAATAAATAAAATAATAAATACTTCTATTAGTTGGTTCCAAGAAATGACTGATTGCCATGCTATGCATCACAACTTACCACATATACTCACAAATAAGCCGAGAATTTTAGGTGCCAAAATACACCCAGAAAATTGGGTTTGGCTTAACTGTGGATGGACTTATCCGCAACTACATATAGTAATACTTTCCAAAGTACCTGTATATCAAATTAAAACATCAAAATTAAACATCAAAATTTTGAGGCTCAGCTTATCTATGTGTGGTGCATTTTTTACAGTATTTTGGTCAAAAATTCAAGGGTTGGCTTATCTGCAGATGGATTTATAGGCGAGTGTATAAATACCATGTATCTTGCAATGTTTTAAAAGAGTTTGGCTCCTACATAGGGGCGTTAGAAAAGTCAAGATGGTTGTGATGCTTAGATTAGTGTAAACTAACTGTCTCACAACCCTAGTATACTGACAGGGAAAAGGTTATATCAGACTAAAATTCCACATATGTTTTGCAGGCAGGATCTCTAATCAAGATACTACATTCCTGTTCGTTTTTATTGTAAACTGCCTTGAATCCTAGAATTAGGCACTGTATAAACATTTGAATAAATGAATATCTTAGTAATATTATGTGACATAGTCAAGTAGTAAGGATCTTTCAAATATCCCATAATAAGTCCACAATTTATTTGTTATTATGCCATAATCTGAATCAGATTATTTTGTTTTGGTGGCTATGTGCTATTACATAAATTAGAGCTATAATATTTATGCAAAGATGTATTATGGAATAAATCAGCACAGGTCCCAATTGTTCCCCCCTCTTTTTTCTCTCCCCCCTCTGTGTTCCACTGTTGGATATTTGCAAAAAGTGCCAATTACTTTCAGGAAGCAGTCCTGGAACAGTTCCCCTAGATCAGTGTTTCTCAGCCTCAGCAAGTTTAAGATGGCTGGGGAAATTCTGGGAATTGAAGTTCACATGTCTTAAACTTGCTGAGGTTGAGAAACACTGCCCTAGATATACAGTATTTCCAGACAGGCCAAATACCAAAGTTACACCTTTCCAGAGCATATTACTCTTGCGTAGAATAAGAATCAAATGAAATAATGGCAACAATTTAATTAACAACTGACATAAACTCTGCTGCGTATGTATATGTTCCAATTACATGGATATGTTTGTAAGTTTGTACTAAATCTATTATTTATTCTAAATCAAAATACTTCATTATTTTTATAACGATTATCTCTTTTTTGTTTCATCTTGATGCTGAACTATTAACCATTAACTCCTGAACCCATCCACCTCATTCCCCCTCATTCTCTTGACCATTTACTATAGCTCATTTTATAATTAGTCAATGTATAAACCGTCTCAATCACCATAGTAACGCTCGGCATCCTGCATCAAGAGCGTACATACTTCTTGGTACTTCAGTAATACAATCAGGTTTCAAACAAACATTTCCATCTCTAGTCTCAATCTCTAGATGCTATCTGAATGAAAGTACTGTATCCATTGAAGTGGGCTGTATTATTCAATACAAATTGGTTAGGTTCACCTCATGCAGTATGAGAAGTGGGTATGATATTGCAGCCATAATTCAACATTTTTAGCAATAGGATTTATTTGGAACTGTCAAATCTAGATTAACCAGAAAGGAAACCTGAAACAAGTCTCATCTGGTTGATACAAAATACTTCAGTAGGTTGGTCAAATACAGAATATTGTTAAATCCTTATATCTCTAATACTCCATCAAGTAGTATAAACCAATCTATGCATCTTTCCTCAGGAGCAATGATCTTGCTTTCATGGCAGTGAACCTAGGTTTATGGCCAAAATTAAGCTATTGCTGTGTCATTCTTCACTTACAATCTATCAATTTACATATTCACACGTACTGTGATGAATATTGGCTTTAGACTCATTATATGAATAAACTGAGATGCAAACTGGAAACTCCGCAAGGCAGCTGAGGAAGCCCTGATATTCCATATCACTCCTATGGTGAGCTATCCTAATATCATTTGTCTTAAAAGAAAGAATGTAGTCAGGGAAGCATCAAAGGAGAAAGCACTGCACTGAATTTATGTATGAATTTATGTACTTAAATTAGTCAGCCACCCAACTCCATTACAACTTTGGACAGCATACAATATGAAAAATTTAAAATAAGCCAAGTCCACAGAATGCAAAATCACAAAAAGAATGACCAGAAAAAAATCTAACAAATCACAACAACCCACACAACCTGCCACCCACTCTAGCCCAAGCCTGGGAAAACACCCAGGTCTTAAGAACTTGTCTAAATAGGGTCATGTTGGGGTCACCGCACTGAAAGGTAACTTTCGATAACACATGGATTAAGAAAGTTTCAGACATGACAAGTAACATTTCTAAATACCTTATACAATTTTGCCATCAAATCAGTCATCATGGAACTCCCAAGGGATGGCATTCCATATTCTATAAAAGAGAAAATGCATATGCTTCTGTTTATCATTTGAAACAGCATAAACACGCTATTTCCCCTGTGCCCTTCTTTAGGCATTTGGTTGAGTTGACCTTGCGTGGACTGCATGGTAGAGCATAGACAAGACCTTGCATAGACAAGACCTTGTGCTGATCCAGGACACTTCTTTAATGTTTTTAATAGGTCACAATCTTTGAAACTAATTCATTTCTAACCCTTTTTGTAATAAAGGACCATTATGAATGTTAAGATTCCCTCAGAATAAATAATTATATTTGATTTGATTTCTACTGCGCCTTTATTTTGTACAACTCAAGATGGCATACATAATGCTCGCTCCTATTTTCCTCACAACAACAACTCTAGACCTGGGTTGGGCTAAGAGAGGGTGACTGGCCCAAAGTCTGTAGTAAAGCTTGCTTTCCTTTGTGTGTCCTAGACAGAAAAGGCTAACGAGTGATTAAAACACAAGTGTATCTGCCAGTCATTTTTTCCTCTAGACCAGTGTTTTCAACCTTGACAACTTTAAGATGTGTGGATTTCAACTCCCTGGAATTCCCCAGCCAGAATTCTGGGACTTGAAGTCCACATTTTAAAGTTGCCAAGGTTGAGAAAGACCAGTCTACGCAACAATGGGAATAGGGCCCAGCAGAAGATTGGGTGGTGGAGGGAGACAGTGGAGGAATCCTTTCTGATTTCTCACCCACCCCAAATGTGGCACTGATTTTCAGATAGGAGTAGCCCAAGATCATTTTCAAAGAGGAAAATGGTATCCTTTCCCATGTTATGCTATAGTGGCTGGACTGGTAGTTTAATTTTAGATCAACAGAGATGGCAGGGCAGCATCTTCCAGTACCTAAGGAATGTATCAGAGAACACAGCAGATTCCATGATGCACAACTCCCCTGTGGCATTATGTACTGTTTCCTTGTATTCACTGTCTAATTGTTTCTCTTTGCCTAATGATAGGGATAACTATCATTTTCAGGTTTTTCTCTGCAAGTATTAAATCCCTCTCAAATGAAGTATTAAAAAAGCATGTGGGCCAATTCTATTCCTGTTTACTGAAGTATAAATGCTGATTAAGTGGGAATTAGCTCCAGGTATACTTGCACAGGATTTCAGGGTAAGTTTCTTGATTTAATTGAATGATAACAGTTCAATTTTGTTTTGATGGTGCAGAGCTACAGTGGCTACATACAGTGTATAAATTCACTGCCAAAAGAAATTATTTATTGATAACCTTCACCTAATGTGAACCAATACAATGCATTTACAAAGAAGTAATTCAGGCTGAATTACTTATCCAAAGGTCAGGATGTTAAACAAAAATAGCTTTTGGATAACATTAAAATGCAGTCAATCCAGGAATATAATTATCAATATAGTAAGAACTGCAGTATTTTTTCAGTTTTAATCATTATTTGATTGGACATAATTTCCAACTCTGATAATTTAGATACTTTTACAGTGATTATTTTCTCTCCCTCTGCCCCCACCCTGCCAGCCAAGCTTTCTAGACATTAATCAGAACAAAAGCATAAGTAGCTTACAGCTTAGAATTCAAAGACCCAGAATCTACGATTGGGATGGTATATACATTTTGCAAAATTAATACATAAATACAGGTATAACCGTCACTGCAGAATGTCACATTGTACAGTAAAAATCCACCACCACCACCCCGGTATCCAAATAATGACCCAACAGATAGTATGTCAGACTTATCCAAAATTATTTGGCTGATTGAAAGGACTGAAAAGGAAAAAACAATGTTTGGAAACTAGTTTAGATTCTTTGGAGGAGGCACAGTATCTACACAATGCTTAGGCATGCTTTCAAAAGGCTTGCACACCACTTGTAAAATATTACTTTGGAAGTGGTTTTACTGAGAACCTTTTCCATTCCTAAATTTATTAACATGATACAGTATGAGGAAACTTGGATTATCTTCAAAATGTGAAATCAATTTAAGCAGCTGATTCAAAAACTGTATATCTTTCCATACAAACCACTCCTGCAGTCAAGAAAAACAATAATGGTAAAATTAGGAGGCCTGTGTGGAAAAAAAATAATGAGTCAGGAAATGCCTACAAATGCACATCAAGTAGTAGATTTTTAAAAATTATGCAAATGCTGATTTCTGCAAATATTATTTCATAACATAAAAGAGTTTATTTTTTTTCTCCAAAGGATTCCACAATAATGTTTGGCATCAAGGTCAAACCTAAAAAAAAGAGATCGGGAAGCCCATATGCAGAGGTCAAGATGGTGAAACATCCATACAAAACAGGCAGAGTTTTGATTGCACCATCATGGCCATTGCACCATCATGGCCACTGAACTTTTTTTTACCACACCCTGCAAACCCTGCTCATACACTTCCTTTATCTCAAGGGTGAATTCTGGGAGTTGAAGCCCAAACATCTTAAAGACATCTGTAGAGGAAGAAGGCCAATAGGCCAGGAGCAAGGGAGAGAGGGAGTAAGCAACTTATCTCCTTGCTTTTCCTGTCAAGCTACAACCTTCTTTGCACACTTGCAACTTGAGCGGAATGTTGGCTAGGAGTGTGTAACACTTTTGTTGAAGTTCTTGTAAAACTGGGATAGCTCTTTCATGCATGTCTGACACAGGTTTTCTACAACTGTTATAAGACTGAAAATATCCCATAGTATTTAAGATGGATAAATGAGAATAATCCTAAAATAAACAATTCCTAGAAATAATACTAGACCACTTCCTTTTACACATTTAGTAACGCAGCTAATAAGATAGAAGACAATTTGGAATTATTCCTGGGAAATGACTCATTCATGAAAAGGCATAATAGCTATCATGACAATAATAGTTGGAATTGAAGTTTGGATTGTGCACATGTAATAATGGCATACTTTGTTTAGATATTGCTGTGCCCAAGTAGGTCATAACCTTGTTTAGGCAATAACACATTCTCTTTGTTATAGAGATGTTCTCAATATGCAATTACAGAATTGTGTAAATCTCACATTTTTGTTTTCTTGATAACAGCATCTCAAGCTGAAATGTTTCACTGATCAGTGTCATTCATCTGGTATCACATTGGATGTCACATTGTCACATAATGGTAATAGTTTTAAAACATATTTGAGCAACATAGTCAATTCCATGCTCCTCACTGTTACTACATTTTGTCATTGGAAGAATGCATGTGGCTCAGTGACTGACATGGCTACTTTCCATGTTAGCATCATCTTGCAAAAAAGGAAGTAATGCAGTTGGTATGGGAATGACCTACTGCAGACTAGATTTCAGAATAGGCATTGCTGTAGAGACCAAAGAGTCAAGATGAAAACTTTTGAAGGTTTTCTTTGCAGTGCTGAATACTGTTTCCCATCAAGTGTTGCAAGGATTGTGTAACTGGTGGAGACTATTGACGGAGATTTCCATTGTTTAGAGCATCTACTAATATGTCTACTAACCAACTGTAATTAAATGCGCAAGTACCTCATTTTGAGTGGGATAAATTATTATAATCCCAGATAATTGTCAACTCTGTAAAGACCACCTGTTGCTTAAAACTGCATATTGGAATTCTGGTTAATAAGCCCATCTGATTATCTGGCTATCAGAGAAGAAACAAAGGAAAAAAGAATCTAGAGAGTCTTAGGTGTGAAAGGACAAAGGGGAGTCATAGCAGTGAAGCTAAGTGATAGCAACAGGTAGGAGTCACATTTGATAGGAAACCAGGCTCTAGAAGAAGTGAAAAAAAGGTATGATCTGACTTTGAGGCATTACAAAAGCAAGATAGACAAATAAGATAAAAATCAGGATTGGCAATAATAATGGCAATAAATAAAACAAAATCATAACATTAAAAGCAGCAGAGTTCTGGAATGCTCAAGAGTTGCCCATTATTTTGTCACTTTGCAGTTGGATTTATTCCTGGAGAAAATCTATCTGTGTGGTCGTTAAGAGTAAACACTGACTTGATGGCACATAATCAAAAAGTTGGATTTATAAAGTTATGACTGTAATATGGGTTATTTTTATTTCAGCCAGAATGCAGTTATTTGCTTTTAGCATGAGTTAAGACTTACATATGAAAATTACTGGCTTTGGAGAATTTATGTAGGGATGGAGATAGGAAGTTTCATCACATCCAAGGAGCAAGGTATGCTTTAATGTCCTTCTACTATCTATATTACAGTTTGTTGTATAAACAGAATGTTTCAATTTGCACTAGTATGCTCTGCAGCCCTCCATATGCATAAACAGGTGGCAAAACCTGGCTGACTTTGTGTTATGGTTAACTTTTTGTGTTAAGAGTCATGATTAATTCTTGGATGGTAGACTTCCAGAGAACATCAGGGTTGTAGTTTAGGCTGGGAAGTAAAAAAAAAAAAATCCTAGAAGATAGAAGTAACAATAATAGAAAATACTAAGTTAAAGAAAGCACTCCTTTTAAACTTGGTATCAATGAATAAATTACTGTATGCATGGATGAAATATATCAAAATGATGACCAGTAATCTAATCAAGGCTAAATTACATCTGTACCTGAATTGAGATGGGCAGCTGGAAGGTAAGATGTAGCAATCTTGATAGATTCTCAGATAGATGCCACTAGTATACTGAGTGAGGAGACAGACTGGGAATAGGGTGTCAAAATGATAGAGATAATTGCACCCCACTTGTAAGTAGAGCAGTATTGTGATCTAAAGTTGTATTTATACCAACTGAGGATAGTTAAAATTTACCAATCAAGAGTTTATCAATCAAGTAGATATGGGTGGGAGCTGGGGAAATTTGCTGGATTGATTCAGCTGGGTATGTGAAAGCTTCGGTCACAGGAACTAAATCTATTTCTGACTTTGTCAGCCATTTAGAATGCCAAAGGCTGATTCTTTGACACAACTGCTTTGAGCTGTTTCCACACTAAAAATGGGAGCAACTTCTGGCCTTCAAACAACAGATTTTTATGCATGCAGATGGCCAATGATGTAACGGGACAATTCACAAAATCCCAAGCTTCTCTTTGAGACAATGAAAGCTTTCATGCTAGTTCTTCATTTAGCATGCATGAGCCATTCTGAAAGATCATGTAATTTTGGACTATGTAAATCTTTATTTCTACTAAACGGTATTCCAAAGGATTGTTAAAACAGCTTTTACCCTAAAGCAAACGTTAATGTGTTTCCTTTGCAATATATCCTTTTAAAAATATGGAATGTGCTCCCTCTGCCAATAGTATGCCATAACTGCCTTCAACTACATTCTTAGTACACTTAAAAGGAGTCATTCCAATTTAGCAAGTCTTCTGTATCAGAAAGGGATTTCTACATACACAGTTGATAAGAATTGAGACTGCAAAGACCATCCCCGGTTTTTTGAAGAGCCTAAGCACAAGCTAAGGAGAAATACTGTAATCACATCTATATATGTGGGAGGGAGAGATAACCAGAACATTAGCTCAAGTGTACCACTTATATTAAGCAATAAGGAGGGCAAATCTCACAGTGGAACCCTCTCCAGATATGAGACAACAATGGTGGTGTCATTCCAAACTCAGCTGACTCACAGTACGACACAATATCCACAGTGTTCAGAATGCAAATACAACATACTTTGTACATATGGGAGAAGCAGCACATGCTAGAAGTTTTTGTACAGTTTTTGAGGAGCAACATCATAGCAGTTTTCAGGTGTTTTGAAAAGAAAGATTTTCTTACAGTCTCTCAGAGGAAGCAGAGATTGGGATGCCACTGACCCCCAGTCCACCTCTTGCCAATTTGACTAAGGCATTTCAGAAGCTTATTTTATCAGCTAACGCAAACTCCCCCTGCCCCCAAGTTAATGTCAACAGATGACTCCCTGGCCTAATTTTCACATTTTACATAAGAATGTACCCTCACCAAGCTCCATCTGACAAGTAATGCAGCTGTTATAGTAAGAGTTTTGAAATTAACTGAACTCAGCAACTCACGGAAATTGTAATGGACCTAAATCCATCATAGAAAAAGGAGAAGAAAAATCCTACAGCTTTGAGTGTGTCTATGATTTTCTTGAGTGAGAAAAGTGACACACTGATGGGATCCAGTGCTTGCATCAGTTCACACAATACTGTGTTCCTCTTTAGTTGTGCCAGAATGGTACTGCCTGCAGCACTCGGAAGAAATTTTGCATTTGGATGATAGCACTTCTTAATAATAGCTCTGAATGTGGAGATATGGCTGGATAGGGAAGCTGTTCAGGAAAACCAATAGGCAGGGAAGTCGCCAAACGCTTCTTTCAGTGCTGCAGCATAGGAAACTCTCATTCTGAGTTAGACTATTAGTCTTTCTCAGGACTCTCTAACTTTTTTGTGGGAGACTGCACTTTTAATTTTGCTCCAAAGACTGCAGGGAGTGGAGTTGGTGACATACAGTCAGGTCCAGAAATATTGGGACATCGACACAATTCTAACATCTTTGGCTCTATACACCACCACAATGGATTTGGAATGAAACAAACACAATGTGCTTTAACTGCAGACTGTCAGCTTTAATTGGAGGGTATGTACATCCAATTCAGGTGAACGGTGTAGGAATTACAACAGTTTGCATATGTGCCTCCCACTTGGTAAGGGACCAAAAGTAATGGGACAGAATAATAATCATACATCAAACTTTCCCTTTTTAATACTTGGTTGCAAATCCGTTGCAGTCAATCACAGCCTGAAGCCTGGAACGCATAGACATCACCAGACGCTGGGTTTCATCCCTGGTGATGCTCTGCCAGGCCTCTACTGCAACTGTCTTCAGTTCCTGCTTGTTCTTGGGGCGTTTTCCCTTCAGTTTTGTCTTCAGCAAGTGAAATGCATGCTAAATGGGATTCAGGTCAGGTGATTAACTTGGCCATTGCATAACATTCCACTTCTGTCCCTTCAAAAACTCTGGTTGCTTTTGCAGTATGCTTTGGGTCATTGTCCATCTGTACCGTGAAGCACCATCCAATGAGTTCTGCAGCATTTGGCTGAATGTGAACAGATAATATTGCCCGAAACACTGCAGAATTCATCCTGCTGCTTTTGTCAGCAGCCACATCATCAATAAATACAAGAGAACCAGTTCCATTGGCAGCCATACATGCCCACGCCATGACACTACCACCACCATGCTTCACTGAGGAGGTGGTATGCTTAGGATCATGAGCAGTTCCTTTCCTTCTCCATACTCTTCTCTTCCCATCACTCTGGTACAAGTTGATCTTGGTCTCATCTGTCCATAGGATGTTGTTCCAGAACTGTGAAGGCTTTTTTAGATGTCGTTTGGCAAACTCTAATCTGGCCTTGCTGTTTTTGAGGCTCACCAATGGTTTACATCTTGTGGTGAACCCTCTGTATTCACTCTGGTGCAGTCTTCTTTTGATTGTTGACTTTGACACACATACACCTACCTCCTGGAGAGTGTTCTTGATCTGGCCAACTGTTGTGAAGGGTGTTTTCTTCACCAGGGAACGAATTCTTCGGTCATCCACCACAGTTGTTTTCCGTTGTCTCCCGGGTCTTTTGGTGTTGCTGAGCTCACCGGTGCGTTCCTTTTTTTTGAGAATGTTCCAAACAGTTGTTTTGGCCACGCCTAATGTTCTTGCTATCTCTCTGATGGGTTTGTTTTGTTTCTTCAGCCTAATGATGGCTTCTTCACTGATAGTGACAGCTCTTTGGATCTCATCTTGAGAGTTGACAGCAACAGATTCCACATGCAAATAGCACACTTGAAATGAACTCTGGGCCTTTTATCTGCACATTGTAATTGGAGTACTGAGGGGATATCACACACCTGGCCATGGAAGCTGAGAAGCCAATTGTCCCATTACTTTTGGTCCCTTACCAAGTGGGAGGCACATATGCAAACTCTTGTAATTCCTACACCGTTCACCTGAGTTGGATGTACATACCCTCAAATTAAAGCTGACAGTCTGCAGTTAACGCACATTGTGTTTGTTTCATTCCAAATCCATTGTGGTGGTGTATAGAGCCAAAGTTGTTAGAATTGTGTCGATGTCCCAATATTTCTGGACCTGACTGTAATTGGACTTGGGGGATTAAGATTTGTGGCCTTTTTTATATTACTAGTGGATTTGGGGATAGAGTGGGTGTAATCTGCAAGGCTTTAAGGCACCCTTCAAGTTTTGCCCAAACCCAACCTCTGAATTTGGTCCTGCCAAGTCTGGAAATGCTGTGATGGTGATGATTGGGGCTGTAGGTTGCCTACCCTTGGTCTCTCTGGTCCAGTATGGTCAATACTGAGTGGCAGTGGCTGTTCATGAGTTCAGGCAGGATTCTTCCTGCCCTACCAAGAGATGCCAAAGATAGTACTGAGAGCAACTCTTCTTCCTTCTCCTTCTGGAGCTCAAAATGGCTTATATGGGGATTTCCTTTCATTTTATCTCCACAAGAAGAATTCTTTTAAGATAGATTGGGCAGAGAGGTTGGCCCAAAATCACCCAGTGAGTTTCCACGGCTGAGAATGTTCATGTGCTATTTATTTCAGGTATTCACTGAGGGTTTATTGAGTTTTGGTTCAAGGATCAAGGGAGACACTGAAGATTTCTGGATGTCAAGTAGCCTATAGTATGTGAAATGCTACCTACATCAGTAAATCTTTCACTTTTTAGCAGCACCTCTTAAGGTGGTGGTGCAATTCTAGAACAGTCTGTTGGCAGTTTAATAACCACAGAGTAACATAGTACTAGCAATTCCTGTCTGCATCTAAACTTTTATCCATAATAACTAATTCAGGTGGACTTCTTTTTTCTCTCATAGTTGGATTTTGTTTGCTTTCCTTCACAACACCGCCAAGCATCAAAGCAATCAAAATGTCAGCAATACTGAATTATATATGATGGATTGATCCATGGCCAGCAGTATACAGCTGAAACACAAATCAGGTTTTCTGTCAACATCGTTAAAGTAATGCTATTGATATGAATGAGATACCCAACATTTCTAGAGTTATGATGGAATCCTCTATGGGGTTGCCACTGGTTCAGGTGAAGCAAATGCTGGGGCCAATTTTAGTGTTCAGTCAGAAGGAATTCATAAAAGACTGATTTTCAAAAACTACAAAGTCAATGGTGTTTGGAAGAAAATTAGACTGTGTACAGTAGATCCCTGTTAATAGGGATAATTAATGGTTAATTCTTGGCCAAATGTGTTGATAGAAAGCTAATCTTTGTGTATAATAATAATAATTACTGTTGGGAAAATAATATTTGGAAAGGATACCTTTCATTTTGTTTGTCTCTACCACTGTCAACAGAGCAATTTGAACTGGCTGATTTAAGTCATGAGGAGACGCTGGGGAGGTGTTGGATTCTCTGTGTACCCAATCTGTTAGGGTTTTCTGAAGTAGGATGTCGCAACCTTAGAAATCACCATGTGGATTAACTGATGTTGAATTCTGGACTGCAAGCTTGCAGTCCTGCCTTTGATGTTGAAGGGGGTATCCAAGGAGGAAACATAGGACCATACCTAAGTGGAGTAGAAGAATACATTTAACATTTAAATACGAACACCACAATCCTACATACATTTATGCAGTAGTAGATATACATAAATGCAGTACATTTATACTTGTAACGTTAACTTTATTCTCAAGTGATTATGCACTGGGCTGTTTCAGTGGTTACCTGAAAACCTAGTTGGAGCAGTAGTGGAATGGAATGAATTAGGCACATTTTACTAGATTACACTTTTCTGCCTAGAAGAATGTACTTGTGAGCTGCCAGGGAATCAGCATGTGAAATAAAGGGAAACCATGAAGCCACACCACATTTCTCTTTTGCTTTTGAATCTCATTCTTCCCTTGTTGGTTGTGTAAGTTTGTATATAACCATTACCTTCTGTAATTAACTTTAGCTGCTGTGTTTTCAAGGGCTGATAGAGAAAAATCCTATGATGCTGGATGGCTTCCCAGTGATTGTGCTACAATTCTATCTAACTTTACTAGGCATACATTTTGTTTGATTCAATAACATTTGGGAATTGAAGTCAGATACACTTGGACAGCCACATATGGTGTTAATGTTGCACTAGGACAAGAGAGAACTAGATTCAAATTCTTATTAAGCTATGAAATCTCCTGACCATCTTATCCTAAACCACCTGAGGTGGCTGTTATGAAAATAAAATTGGAGGATGGGTACTGTGAATAGTGAGAGCCAGTTTGGTGTAGTGGTTAAGGCATCAGGCTAGAAACTGGAGACCATGAGTTCTAGCTCCACCTTAGGCACGAAGCCAGCTGGGTGACCTTGGGCCAGTCACTCTCTCTCAGGCCTAGGAAGCAGGCAATGGCAAGCTACTTCTGAAATCTTGCCAAGAAAGCTGCAGGGACTTGCCAAAGCAGTCACCAGGAGTCAACACTGACTTGAAGGTGTGTGTGCACGCCTGCGCACACACACACACACATACTTGAGTTCCCAAAGGCAAGGTATAAAGGCAACAACAAATAACATTTACTGAATAAACATGCATGAGGTCTGGCTGCACAAACTTGAATCTTTATGCTTACAGATATATCAAGTGTTCATCTTACCAGTTACTTCCTGCATGGATGTAATGTATAGATGCAAGAACTGGGAAAAAAAGCAACTTCTACTAGAAGAAAGAAAACAAAACACTAAACATCTGCTGCAATTATAAAAAAAAAGAAAAAGGAAACCCTCCCATCTGCTACTTATCTTTTCTTCTGTTTGGAACTGTGGTATAAAAACGTGGTGTGTTTTGTCTGCATAGCTATAGTTAGAATAAGTACAGTCAAGAAGAAACACTAGATTTAGATATATAGAACATACTCTTCAAAAGCCACAACGAGTGACCCTAGCAAAGCCACAGTTCACTGTGGACACATGTTGGCATCTAAAGTAATGACAAAAATATGGGGTTGATTTTTATGAAGGGCCTTTAATTCTTAAAATATCTGAAGGTTCTTTATAAAGTTATGACTTATATTACAGTCCTCTGTGCAATGCTGAACCTCTCTGATGAGGCTGAGTTCATATTTTGACTTTAGTACGTGTTACTTTGCTTCCTGTATTCTATTTTAGCAGCCAGTTTTGACATTCAGCATGATGACAAGAAAGTTTTACTTTAAAAAAATCCGATACCTGTTCAGATAACTGAACATACAAACAGATATAAGCACAATCCACCTTAATTCCTCTCTTTATATGCTACCTCCAGTTCTACTGATGAAATACAGGTAGTCCTCAGCTTAGGCCTGTTCGTTCAGTGACTGTTCAAAGTTACGGTGGTGCTGAAAAACATGGATGTACAACTGGTCCTCCAAGTTCCGGCCATCACAGTACCCGTGATTACGATGTCATAGGGAGCCATGGTCACATGATTATCATTTTCAACCTTCCCTGTCAGTTTCCTACAAGGAAAGTCAATGGGGAAGCCAGCAGGGAAGGTTGCAAGTCACTTCGGTAAGTCATTCCTGCCTGCAGCACCCCCCCACTTGTTGGCAGCCTCCACTGCCCCTCCCAGGACACCCCCAACTCATGTACGGCCTAAGCTGGGCCTCCAAAGCCCTCCCCCACCCCCGTGGCACTCCTTACCTGAGTCTCCTGCCTCTTCCCACTTTTAACGACCCACACATCGTGGGGTTATGACGGTTGCTGGGATTGCTGTGCTAAGTGATGCGATCACATAACATCACACTTTATGACTTCATCATTAGGTACAGCAATCCCAGATCCAAATGCCATCGTAACCCGAAGACTACTGGTAAAGGTATAAATGACCTAAATAAATAAAGAAATTGAACATAAATGATAATAATTTTATTATTTATGATAAAATCTAAGGCTTAAATCTAATTTTAGGCTTAAAATCTATGAGATAGAAGTTAAGGAAAGAGTTTCACCAAAAAAAGTATAAACAAATGATCTTTGAAATCTATTAGATCCTTGACAAATCCTTTTTTTTTTTTTGGAACTACCACTACAGAAGTAGAATCTGTAAAAATAAAGTCCTATTTATCAAATATCATTAGACTAAGAAAACAATGCAAAATTATTTTGGGCCTGTAGGTATAAATATTCTTGTTGCTTTCAGAGTAGTGTATTATGGTACATAGCTTTGCTATAATGCTGACTTCTAAGATTATGGTACAAAAGTGCTGATAAAAATATTTACCTGTTTACAGTGTGCCTTTTGCCTTCGTTTCCTGCTAAAAATAATGGTTGTTCATATTTCTAAATAAATTACATCAGCAAAAATGTAAGAATTAAAAATACGGGTTTAAGTTGTTTTCAAGATGATATTTGATTGCTAATGTTTCCGGATGGATCACATTATTGGCAAGACACTGAATCAGAGAAAAGCTTTCAGAGCTTACACAGGAAGTCAGAAACTTCAGCTGGGAAATGTATTAGTTAAGAGAAGTAGCACTACTTTTTGACAATATGCAATTTTAATGTTAGGATAATTATTCTCTTGGGGTGGGGCTATGAACAGTACTGAATGTTTTATCTGAAGCCTAAGAAGAAAGAAAAGTAATTAAAAATATGTTGCCGAGCACTATTTGAAAACCCAATACCTACATTCCAGAGAACCCTCAAAGATTGAATTTCCCTTCTGGACCAGGCTGATCTGGCCACAACTAGGGGTGGGCCATAGGAGTAATGGAACATTCCAGAATTCTCCAGAACTTTCCATTTCTTGGAGTAGGTTTTACACATCCCTAGTTAGAATTATTTACTGTTATACGAGGTCCAATTGATCAGACAGGTCAAGGCCAAATTTAGTTCTGTGTTTTATTCCCAGAGTGGCCAACCCAATGATAACAGGACATTCTCGCTCTCCTAATTTCAGATGCATATTACTTAAGACAGGCTAAATTAGTTTGTCTCATATGCCACAAAATCTCATAGGTGCATCTCACTGGTTGTAAAAACTACATCATTATTAAGAACTTCATTGCCTTTTTAATGACATTCAAAATCAATTGCCTGAGATACGTAGCTCCCTTTGCTGCTTAATGGGAGGTGTAGCCTTGACTCTCAAGTATTGGTCTACTGGACCTGAATTTCCTGTATTACTTTGCTACTACCTACTGGTCATCCAGATTCTTGTAGCCCACATCTGATAGCCTGACTCAAGTCAGACATAGGGCAACAGCTCTTCCAATTAATTTCCTCAGCAACTGGTTTTCAGAGATACAGGATCTCACCTGCAATCATCTTAAGTATCCTTGGAAAGCTTTAACTTCCATGAATTCAACTAATCCCCCTTTTGAAACCTGACCAACTTGGGGGTTTATGCTATCCTAACTGGTTCTAATTTACACTGTTTAACCAGATGCTGTGTGAGAAACCATTTCATTTGTCTGTCCTGTATTTTCCATTATTCCATTTCATTCAAGAACTTAGGATTCAGATATTTTATTTAATAATTGTATAGACAATTGCATCCATTGCATACTTCTTAAGACTCAGGATGGTTTATAATAAAAACATGCAATTAAAAATAGCAATATTAACAGTATCACCTACCTAATGGAGAGAGAACCTTCAGTGTGCCCTCTCTTGAAGAATACATGTGTTGTGCCAAATCTAGCTGGGAAAAGTATAAGTACTTCTACTAATAGGCACTTGGGTGCCAAACCATGAAGGATTTTGAAGATAAACATCAGCACTTTGAACTGGATCCAGAAGTTGACCAGGAACCAATGCAGTGACCGCAGCATATATGTAAACATTGCTAAATCTTCTATTTTCAGTTAGCAGGTGGGACACAGCATTTTGGTTCAGCTGAAGCTTCTGAATAGTCTTCAAAGGCAGCCCAATGCACAGTGTGTTGTAATGTAGTGATGAGGGCATGAGTCATTTTCAGGGTCTCCTGGTCCAAAAAGGCCTGCAACTGCTACACCAATAGAAACTGGGCAAAATTCTCCTTACCGAATTCAAAATTCTTTAAGAGCACAACTCTGTCCATAGTCAACTTGGAACTGAAATCAAGCTAGATCAATCTCCACAAATAGTAACTCCATCTTGCAAGGATTTAATCTGAGCTTGATTAGATCAATCCAGGCCTTCATAGTCTCCAAATATCAGGACAAGTTTGTGATGGCACCTCTAGTCCAGTCTGGGGTGGTACTGTACAACTCAGTATCAGAAACATTGAGCTATCTCACTCCAAACTGACAAATGACCTGAAGTGGAAAGCCCTGTGAAAACCCACATTGGAGAAACCATGGATATGATCGCTGTTCTCCCATGCACACCAACTGAAATCACCCACTTAGGAAGAAGTAGAACCACTGTAAAACAATCTGAGTCCCAGCACTCAGAAGGATACCACAATGGGTGATACTGAATGCCGCAAAGAGGTCTCATAGGACCAGAAAGAGGCATATTTCTTTCATCCCAGGTCTTGACACAGGTAATTAACATGTTCTCTATAGCTGATGTCCTCATCTCCTTCTCCAAAAATTCCCCAGAAAAGGAAAAGTTGGACACTAATGTTAGCCAATTTTTATCAAAAATGGCTGATTAAGGGAGAAGGTGTACCATTGCCTATTTCAAGGTGCCTGGCATCAGCTCCTCTGTTAAATCTGTATCAGGCATCTCCTGAATCCAGCCACATTTGCCTTGCTAAGGCACATGAGTAAATCAGTTGGGTCATGGATAAAGCCTAGAGATGGTAGAGCTGATGCCACAGAGGGCCTTGATCTCTACAGGCTCAGAAGAATCCCAAGTACACTCAGAAGATGTCATCCAAGTCATCTCACCAGATTCAGCCCAAGTCAGGTTCTAGGTCTATTGAAAGTGAGCAGTTTTATTAGCAAAAAAACTTGCAAACAAGCCACAGTGGTCTCCCCATCTCCACTCTTCCCTAAAAGAGAGCAGATAACCTTGAACAGGACTGTGGGATGTGATTCTGCAAATGCAGTAGGAGTGAAGAAGTGAGCTTGTTTTGCTGCTTTTATCACCATGGCATACTCCCAAACACGGACATGCAACCATGGATTCATTCTGTTTTCCTTCATTGTTACTCTAGGCATGTCTTCACTTGCTTCATCTCCCACAGCTACTCAGTAAACCAAAGAACCTGCTAGGATCTATGAAGGAGGAGAGGCTGCTCAGAGCAATTTTGTTCACTGTCCTTGCCATCTCTGAATTCCAGAGATCAGCTAGGCACATGGTGAAAATGCCTGGAAGGTTACTAAGAAATTCCCCAAGCACCTTCAGAAAACCCAAAGGGCCCATTAGGCACTTAGGGTGGATCATCTTAATCAGACTGCCACTACTTTGCAGGTCAAGCGTGGCTAAGTGCATGTTGACAAAAAGTGATCTGACTACAGCAAGAGATATTTGTGAAAGAAAGACCAAAATCTAAAACCTCCTTTCTACAGTGTCTAATAACCATGCTGACTGGAGATTATGGAAATTAAAGTCCAAAATATTTGGAGACCACCATACTCTGTCATAACCCAGTTATATGCTCTCTTTTAAATGAATACCTTTGAATGAAATATCCTTTTCTCACGGAACAGTTTCTCCAACCTTTCAACAATCTTGGTTGCCCCTTTCTAGCACATTTCCTAACCCTAGATCAGTGATTCTCAACCTTTTTGAAGCTGCCGCCCCCCTAAGGAGCGGAAAATTTTTCAACGCCCCCCTTTGTGAAAATCCTGTAATTTAGCGTATGGGGGGGGGAAGTTACTGTATTATAAAAGGCAAAAATTTTAAGTAATTTTTTTCAGTAGACTTACACACCAAATTTGTTTGATTTAACTCGATACTTTTGCCCTGGAAGGTAATTGCATTCCTTTTATTAAAATTAAAATGACTAATGCAAAAAAATGCTTAAATGCTCTTTCTCAAAATTAATAATTCACGACCACAATAAAGAACTAATAAGCGCACTTACCTAGCCGACGGGCCAAATAAACAATGAAAGTAAATCAAAACTGAGGGGAAAAAACAGAAATGAAGCGAACGAAAAGCAACTCAAGAAACATGGGTCAAATCAAACATATTGAAAGGACGCTCAACGCACGCGCTGCGATTAATCGCGCGGGAAGACAGCTGACGCATGCGCTGTGCTGGTTGGGATCGGAGAAGAATCGTAGTGTCGAGTTCTTCAAGGTCAGCCTACCTAGAATACAAATTCGTCTCACCATTCTTAGAAGTGCGTGAGGGCAGCCGTCGTGTAAGTTTGTTTTATTGCTGGTACAAATGGTGTAAACCGGATAATCGATTTAATAATGTTTTTTGGGAGTTTTAAAATTAAGTTCGAATGCCAAAACATGCTCATCGCCCCTCTACCGCCCAAAACATGCCCACCGCCCCCCTACCGCCCAAAACAAGTTCACCGCCCCTCAGCATCCTCCCACCGCCCCCGTTGAGAACCAGTGCCCTAGATCATCCTTTTTGAAATGCAGGGGAAAGAACTGGGCATGGCACAAGTGTGGTTGTATCACTGATTATTTAATAATTTTTAAAGTCCCATCTTAATTATCCCTAGCATTGAATTTACCTTTTATAGACCTGCACATTGAGTCAATTTGTTAATATACTATCTTGCACAACTCTAAGAACCTTTAGCAGTCAATCACTGCAAGTTTAGACCATACCAATATATATGCAAAAGCAAGGTTTCTATATTATTTTGTCTTGATATATTGAACATATTATCAAGCACTAATTCTGAACAGATTTTCTTGATAATCCCTTTTTGTTTATACCATCTCCTAAAATTATTTGATTACCAACAATTTGGCTGCCTTCCAGTTCATTCCTAACTCTAGGTAGTTATGTACAAATTAAAAAACTCTTATAGCAGCAGAGATTGTTCGAGGATACTAGTTCTTACTCCCCTATGTTGTGATAACTGATAATTGATAATTGCACCTGTTTTTTTGGTTTTTTTTTACCAGTTACTGGTACATAAGACAGCCTATTGTCATGTTCCAAGGCTGAATTTTGAATAAATATGTATAGGATTGCCCTGTTCAAACTGCAAAACTGAGACAGAGACTTTAAATGAAGGTTGGACAAGCAAAGACTTTATAAATAGTGGGTAGGACAGGAGTGTATGACCTCTCTTCAATCTAAGAGCCACACTTTGCCTCTGAAAGTCACATTCCAAAAAGTTAAGTACAGGGTTAAACATGAAATCAGAAAAAAGGTTATTGACATTAAAATAATATTTAATAATTTCTTACAGTTTGGCAGCAGTTTTTAAAGAGGTTCTACAGGTTTCTAGGATAAGAAGAACTCATGGTAAAGTTGGAATGCTCTTCTAATTGAGAATCTGGGAAGGCAAAGGTGAATAAAGAAATGCCAAGACAATACAACAATCTGCTTCTTTCACTTTTTCTTCTCAACTCCTTCAGCATCCTCCCCCCTCCCCCCGCAATGCTGACTGCTTCAGGCAATTATTGAAATCCAGGATCTGACTTCAAATGTGAAAGAATTTAGAAGCCCTTACCCTCCCACCACCACCCATGACTCAGAGCTTTCCAAATGAAATAATGTTTCCCAGCTGCTGCCCAGCAATTTTGGAAAGGCAGCATCACTTTACCCTCTGCTTTGAACCAAAACTAACTTCCAAATGACATACTTATGATTTCAGTAGAACTTCAGGACCAATCAAATGTGAAATTAAATTCCCCAGATTCGTAGAGTAAGAAATAAATCCAAATTACTAAAATCGAAGCTGCCAAGATACAATAAAATGATCCCAGAGTCCTTTACCTGTATCCCTGAGTCTATGGAATGGTTGATGTATTGTTATGCAAGAACACATGCATCTTATGTATACAAGTGCAGCATGGCAAACCATTTTTCAAGTCCACTGCATATATAATAATGCTTGCTGTGCAAGTTCTTACAACCAAGGCCCCCAAGCACCTGATGCAGATGGATCACAGCGTGGATCCTCATCTGGGTAGAACACAGGGACAGAGTTCTTATAGTAGTGCTGGAGTCGCAACAGCAGTTTTTTCACAACCTCAGGATATTGTTCTGACAAATCATTTCTTTCTTCAGCATCATGAACAATATCATACAGCCAAAGCTTCTTTGTGGATGGATCCAATGACAAAGTATTTGACTCATTGAATAAAGATGGTGGTGGAAACCAGTGGCTGCAGCCTATAAACAGGGAAAGAGAAGATCAAAGGTTAGCTGGGAAAGTATTAGCCTCATAATTGGAATCCAACATGTTTGCAGATCTGGGTTATTCAATTTCATTGACATGGAATTGAATTTGCCACCTAGAATGTGGTTTTGTTGTGGTGGTAATAAATCAGTTCAGATCTGCCAAATAAATAAGAGAATATCAGGCCCAGTGAAGAGAAATTAAACATTAATATGAATAAGGATTCCTGAAATAAAATGTATGAAAATGTGTGTGTGGCAAAGCCACTTGGCTGCAGTTCATTACTTTTTGGCTTGTTTTGATAGTTTCCTTTATATCTCACTATACCTCATTAATTCCCATGTGCGTGCAGAGGAAAAAACAAGTCACAAGACAGAGATAAGCAATGTTTTTCAAAATACAAGAAAAGGAACTTAAGTGCCATCAAGTGCACAGTCTCCACATTTAACTGCAAAGTAATTTAGCTCTTCCCTTTTTCAGAGTGCTACCACCATCAACATTCAAAAGAAATGGCTTTCCCATTGATGCTATTCTAGATTATTTTTGTCTTTTCCACTTGAGATTGTTTCTTCAAATCTTGAGCATTAATATTTTTTAGATCTAATGGAAACAAAAGATACATTTAAACACCAGAACAAGAGCTCTTTTATTTGGCTTCTGGACTGGTTTTGAAATTCTGGGGAATTTTGAAATGAAGACAGCCTTTTAATAATATAGTTGTATTTTACTGTGAATATCCTGGAATATATTACACTGGGGTAAGATGTGTGGATTTGAAGTTCATACATCTTAAAGTTGCCAAGGTTGAGAAACACTACTCTTAAGTAAAGTAGGCTGAATCCTGCATCTTACTTTCTCCAGTTTCTTTCAACTCTATGCATCTGCAGAGGAACTGATTGGGAAAGAAGAGGCTGACTTATCTTTCCATTGTGGCTAAAAATGTGCCCTTCAATTTTTCTTTTGTTTTTTAAAAAAGGCACCCATGTGAACACTCATATTGGCTTTCATTCCTCCTGTATTTCCATTCACTCCAGTAATTATGATCTCACCAAGCGTAGCTACTGTGTGATCAGATACTCTTTGGAAATACAGGCTTAAGGGGAGGCATGCACTGCTACAACTGTGCATGCACAGCTGTTGGGGTTGTTTTGTTTGTTGTGTTTTCAGAGTAAAAGAAAGAATGAAAGATGAATTAAAAAAGAGCAAAGAGTTTCAAAACAACACTGACATAAGTAAGACACTTTCTTGCAAGTATATTTACTTATAGGTAATTACAGTCCAAGCTTTGCGCTTGAACTAGAAAGAAGTGGTTGCTACTACTGAGCAAACTTGCTTACAATTATAACCTCCTGCAGTTTCAGTGGATACATTTGAAGAAAACGTTCCATGTTTTCTTCAGCCAAGAGCTTACTGGCAGGTTGATAGGTGGATAAAAGTTTAGGAAGAATATATACAGTGGAACCTCGAGTTACGAATTTAATCCGTTCCGTGGCTCTGGTTGCAACTCGAATTGGTCGCAACACGAGGCAAATTTTCCCATAAGGCTCAATGTAATTACCGTTAATCCGTTCCGGCGTCGGTGGACCACGCGTCAGGGGCGGAAAAACAGCCGCGGACCACTTGGAACGGGCGGAAAAAGGGCCGCCCACCACGTGGAACGGGTGGAAAATGGCTGCGGACCACGTGGCACGGGCGGAAAAATGGCCGCGGACCATGCGGCAGGGGCGGAAAATGGCCGCGGACCACGCAGCAGGGCGGAAAAACGGCCGCAGACCACGTGGAACGGGCGGAAAATGGCCGCGGATCTGGTTCGTAAGTCGAGGCGAGTTCGCAAGTCAAGGTAAATTTTTGGGGCCGGAGCTGGTCGTATCTCGAAAAATTCGTAAGGAGGGGTGTTCGTAACTAGAGGTACCACTGTACTATATTCACCTCCAGAGTACATTGTGTAATATATGACAGGAAATATAGGAGATGAAATCATATGCTTATGGTGATGGAACACTGTTTATCTTATCCAGTCAATTAGCTGCTGCTTTACACCATTTTTTGGGCTGGTGGGCATATCTGGGATCATACGAGCACGGCTGTCTTCACAAAACAGGGGAAATCTTAATGTTGTTTCTCTGGCTATGGCCACAAAGGTTGTATGATCCTAGTCAGTTGTGTAAATACTGTCCAGGTTGTGAATGCTCTTTTAAAATAATGGGTATGGCTAGCCACAAAAAAATGTTACTATCAGAAAGCAAACGGCCCCTACGCTAACCTTCCCAGATGCTCTGTTCCATTCCAGCTAGCTTTGTCTTTTTAGTCACGCCTTCTGAAAGACCAATTGGTTGTGAGGCCTATGCAGGCTTCAGATGCATTTTTGCAAATGAAAACCATGCTAAGGGCTGGTACTTGTTTTAGTCAGCTTCCCCTTTAATTTTTTTTTAATTAATTAAAAGAATCTAAAAAAATTCAACTCAGGAAAGGCAGAGAATCCAGCAGGAGCAACACAGGCTTTCAAAGGAACTGCACATTGTCAAGTCCTGCTCTGAAGCATCAATTGCTGTGAAAATGAGTATTCTGTTCAAACATTTTTCAAGTACTGCTAGAAATCTACCTGGATTTCCTGTGAGTAGTTTCCATTTTCCATGTCGAATTGCAGCATGTATGGAGGTATTGAAAATTGAATCTTCCCATGAAAAATAATTATTCTGTGATGAAGTTTCGTGGCTGCTGCCAGTACCTAAAAGTACATAAAATTAGGTGGCAATCAGTGTTAATTACTTCAATCCTATTGTGTATTTTGAAAGAAATTCTTCAAAGTGTTCACAGATACATTTTGTCTAAGGACAGAAGAAACATTTGTATAATGTTCAAAGCAAGCCTTCTCTAACTTGGCACCTTTCAGAGGATTAACAATACCAGAATTCCCAACCAGCATGGCCCTGGTGACTCTGATGGTGGTTAACTGTATTCTTAGTTTAATCAACTAGTTTCATCTTGAAGCCTAAATGCTCATTTGGAAAAGCCCTCATATAGACAAGTGTATATGCAAATGTGAGAGACGGATGCATATTGAAGAACAGTGAATAATGCACCCTCTCGAGAATCTAGTTTACAGAGTTCATAGAGAAAATACGTCCATTAATAAGCAGCAGTGTGAGAGGCTTGAGAATATATTTCAGCCTTTAATCTGGCCCTGCCAATAATATAAACATTATAATGAACATATGTTCCAAGCCTTTCAGATTAAGGAGATGGATGCAATCTGGGCTAACCACAATCCAATGAATACTAGAAAAATGTATACACAAACCAAAGTTTAAACAATTCTCAATAACCCTATTCTTTCCCAGTTTTACAAAGGGCTGCTCAAAGCAGCTTGCAATTTATAATTATAATAATTATTATTCTGCCCTACTTTTTAAAATTTCAAAAATGAACCACAGATGTATGTATAACTACCAAAACAGTAATGAAACCATCCCAACCTATGAAAAGGCAGAGGATTAAATCTTAAGAAGATACAACACATCTTTGAATTCTAAGATTAGCACCAACTAACTAACATTTAGACAAAGGTAATGAGAACCAAAGCCTTGGTTCTCCAGATGAAGTTTTTTGCTGGAGGAGAATTGGAAGAGAAACATCTCTGCTGATCAGGTTTTGAAGTCATCAGTCATGCTATTCTCTTGGTCAACTCTGGATTACTGGGTAGGGATATGGTAAGAGATATTGAAGAATTCCTGCATAATCCTGCATCTCCAAGTGGTCAGAGGATTTGGGGTAAAGTGGCACCAAAGTAGATAAATCCAGCTGTCTTGACAAATGAGTCAGGTAAGGCCATGCAGATGCTATGTAAGTGCCTAAAGGTAATAATGAGTTGTATCATGGTCAATAGACTGGCTGAATCACAGCAAAATATACAAACCCATAATGCAGTTTTTTGTAGGGGCAGATAACCAGAGGGGCAGAATTGGGTTGTGGTGCTTTTGAAGGAGCAGAGGTGCACTTTAATTAAGGTTAATAACTAGAGGCTGTGTGGCATAGAGTCCACTGGAGTTGGGCAGCCAATACATTTAAATAAATAAACAAATAAATAGCCTTTGCTCAGCTTTGGCAGGTGGTAAATAAGCTACACTTTATAGCATATTCTCAGTGAGCTGTGCTCCAATAAACTTTCATTTAGATTATTTTAAAGCATCCTACAAAGAACTCTCTTTGAAGACAATCTGAAAACCACATTTGGAGCAAAATGAAAGGCTATTAGGATGCTGCTAGGAACAGGACACAGAGATGATATATTAAAGTGATTCTGAAAAAGCTGCATTCATTATCTATTGGTTTGGGACCAAATTTAAGATGGTTATATTGAATGATAATCTCTACATGGTAGCCTATGTTTTTAAATCCAGGAGTATGTGATGTTCTTCCAGACTCCAAAGTCAAAGTACATCATACCCCAAATTAACCTAATTTTTTGGGCATGTGAAACAGAAGATTCCATCAGTGCAATTTTCATCCCTGCTAAAAAGATAGATACATAAATAACAAATGAAACAATGATTTGCTGCCTTTTCATGATACTCAGAACTTATTCCATCAGCCTCGCTGACATTTTATCACCTGGATAGAGTCTCTTACTTCCTTCAGGTATTAATGAATGTAATAAATATGATGGAATCTTGTTTTTGTTTTAGGTTGGATGTATTGGGATTAGTTGGTTTTTAACAAAGTTTTTACTAACAAAGTTTTATACTTAGTGGTTTTATATTATTGTTATGTCCTGTTTTTAAGGAAATATGGACTGCAAATAGAAACATAAATGAATACAAATCAAATCATACTATAAAAATACAGAGAAGCCAGCTGAAAATAAATATCCAACATATGAGCCAAAGCAAAAGCTAAATAAAAATGACTTCAACAGCAGGCAATGATCAGCAAAGCAGGAACAGTTTTCAATTCCCCCAGGAAAGGGAGTTCTGCAGAATAGAAATTCTTGTGTCTGGAGGTCTTCCACCCTTAAAAATAAGAATCTAGGTTCAGACTATATTTTGTAAATATAGAGTTTTATTTAAGTTCCTTCATACAGCTAAAGCATGCTGCTATTCTTCCTTCTGAATCTCACTTGTCATGTCACTGTACAGTATTATGCATCCTGGAGCGGAAGAGTCCTATGCTTAGCTCAGGATACTCTTAAACCTTGTCCAAGATCAAAGAATGGATCAAGGAATTGTGGTAACATTAGATATTTCACAACTGACATGTCTCTTACATTCTCAATATCCATATCATGATTAAGGCAAGACACATAAAAGAGCTAGTCCAGCATTTCTCAACTTCGCAACTTGAAGATGTGTGGACTTAACTCCCAGAATTCCCCAGTCAGCGTCCTGGGAGTTGAAGTCCACACATCTTCAAGTTACTAAGGTTGAGAAACACTGAGCTAGTCTGAATAACTTTTGAGAATTTTTAGGCAAGGAATGAGACACTACTGATTCTTAAATGCTGTAGAACTTCCAGCATCTCTAGCCAGTATGGCTAAAGATGGGAGAAGCTATAGTTCATATAGTCCTCTAGATAGCATTAGCCTAGCCGGCGTGATCATTGGTGCAGCATGACATGAGCTGAAGTCTAGTAATATTTGGAAGACCACATATTGCTCTCCCTCATGCAACCTTGTAAGCATATATACTTTACAAGCTAAGACTTTTTACAGGCTAGTAACTTTTTACTGTCTTATTCTGAGAAGGGCAAACAGTTCTATCTTTCCCACAATAGCTAATTTCATTTCCTCCTCCTTACAACCTGTGAGTGGAAGCATAAGAGGGACGGAACACTTGTGGGCAGTTTTTTGTCACTTAGACTTCAAAAGCCAAAGCTTAATTATAAGGCTATGTTAAAGTTATATAACATAGTCTTAGCAATTATGGAACATTACCTTCAAAACATTTCCCATGTGTGCTCTTACTAACACATAGAACAGATTTGTGATGTGGGTCACTATTATTATTACCATCCAATATTATAGCTTTCCCCAACTTGCTGGACCTCCCAAGATGTGTGTTCTATGACTACAACAATTCACAGCTAACGATCACAACTGTGCTTGCCAGGAATTATGGAGGTAGTAGTTCAATATATCTGGAAGGCCACCATATTAACATTGGAGAGTTGAACTGGAGAGGTCCCTTGTCCCAGGCTAGTTCAGGAGGCGGTCAGATTTTCTCCGTTCTGACTAAAAACAATCTATCCGTATTTTTATATATAGTGTTTTATTAGGGTGTGTGTGAAATCATTGGTGAAGAAGTTCCTTTTCTGAGGAGTACTGGCAATTAAACAATTCCATGAGATCTGATATGTTCTTTTAGAATAGGCACTTTCCCACACAGTTTATAAATGTAAAATAAAGCCAATTCAGTCCATCCTAAAGTTCCAAGATAAATTATGCTGGTTTATGCTTTTTCCTTGATCTCTGTAAATTTCATTATACTTTTAACAGTTTTCTTGCTCCTCTTTTAACACAGAACAGGAATGAAGGGAAAAGAGTGCCAAATACCAGCTGACTTAGAAAAATCAGCAACATAAGACAGCACATGGTATTTATTAACAGAGCCGGAAAAGTCAGACCTTCCATTGTTTTGCATACATTCCATATGAGTTGCTGCAAAGGGATTGAAACTTTCTTATTTGCAGTATAAAAAAGCAAACATCATAGACAATATACTGTGATCACAATTCAGATTTAAAAGAGTCCAAGACTGTGAATATCTATTCTGTGTGGGGGTTCACACAGCAGAGAAAAAAAGAAATACAAGTTAAAACTTCAACTTACGTTACCTAGAAACAATGGAATTATGGTCATACAGAATTTGTGGCTGTACTTCATCCTTAACCATAACAAATTTGTTATTTTCCTCACCTCGTACTTCTTTAAAGACCCACTCAGAATCACTCTTTAGATGGCAGCCTAATCTGGAACCCTCCAAAGTACTATGCTATTGTCCAGGAACTGTAAATACTTCCTATTTATTTACTTAGGTATTGGAGGCCCTCAACAGGGGGTATAGACACAAATTTTGGCCCTTTTTTTTTTTTACTTTACAGGAACTGGAAAATTAAGGCAAATAAGTAAATTAAGCAAGTGGGAGTATGATATACCTATTTTCTTTAGAGTGCATTTTTGTGGAAATCAAGGCAAACGTTTTATGCCTAGATGTTTGTGTTTGCTGCTGAATTTTAGTGACATGTTCTGCAGAGTTCCAGAGGTCAAAGCAATATGTCTAGGGCTTTCCAGATTAGGAATGGCTATTTTAGGGACTGAAACTAGTTGCAGCATTGCATTGTAACTTTCATCTGTCTTATTAGCACACCCTCCATGTGAAATCCACCAATCCTGAAACATCTGTTTTCCCCACCTCTTCCCCTTCATTGGTTCTTTCATGTGGCTTCAAAAGCCGGGGATCTGGTGGGGGGTGGATTTCCTTCCTCCCATTGTAAAGCAACCTAAGCACAGAACCATTGTCCCATCCTATGGAAGTGACTTCTACCTGTTCAAGGTGGTTCTGGGGAGACAAACTTCCTAAGATTGTGCAGTGACCCAGATTCAAAGGGCAAAAAGTGATTCAGAGCATGTGTGGGCATGCAGGTTGTACCTGTCAGCAACTAAGTAAAGAAGCCATGTTTTTTCCTAGGTTCATCTTTGAATTGCACAACACTAATCCATCAATTTCATTAGTGGGCCCAAATATTCGTGTCATATAGAGGGGAAATCCTTTTTCCCAATACCATGCATAATTATATAGACATCTTCCATGTTTCAGAATCCATATTAGTTTTTTACACACATATACCCAATTTTTATTATTTCTTAGATTTTAAAATTTTTATTGTTTGGGCATCTTGATCCAGTGCTGTAGCTTTTTCAACAAGTTAGCTTATGCTTCTATTATATCAAGAATCAACAAAATTGTCCCTTTGGATATCCAGGTTATCAAGGACTGGTGTCTACTGATCTCACCAAATTACAATATAATTAAATGTATCATTTAAAAGGCAGAAAGCTCATGAGAACATCAAACATCGTGAAAAATTAGCATTCTCACTTTAGATTTGTAAGCTCTCATCATGCAAGGATATTTAAACATCCCATTCATAATGTGAGACAGTGTGATGGAAGTCAAAACCAAAATAGATTGCTGACCTCCGTATTATAGTGGGCCATGTACTCTATGAATAAATAATTAAAAATTGTTTATTGCACCTTGTAGTCTTTAATAATTAAAGATGGAGACTTTAATCTTATACACTCTTACCTGAGGATAGATACAATTGAAATTGGTGATGGTTAATTCTGAGTACAGCTACACAAAATTACACCTGAATTGTGTATGGAATTCGTAGATTTAGAAATGTTAACAGCCCTGCTTTGGGCAGCCATATGGGTTATAGCAGCCATTCCCAATCTGGCATTCTTCAAGTTTAGTTGGACTACAACTTGCAAGACCAAAAGCCCTTGGCCATGCTAGCTGGGAATTCTGGGATTGAAATTCCAACTGCAGGAGTACCAGCTTGGCAAAGATTGAACTACAGTTTTACAGTTGCAGTGTTTACCTCAAAGGTTCATTATTTATTTTACTCACATTCACTTAAAACTCCAACAATATTATTGGTACAGCCAATAAAAGAGATGAAATATAAATAGATACTCAGTATATAAAGAAAAGAAAAAGAAGATGGGACGATAACCAAATACATTCTTTAGTCTGTGATTAAAATGATGAGAGAGAACCAGGCAGAGAGGGATTTTTTTCCTCCTCCTATATGGCAACTGATCAAAGGGCACATGATTTTGGTGTAATTTAGTGAAAACTCAACCACAGAAGTTAAGGCATTCTGTATTGCAGGAGATTTGTGATCTCTTCTGCCAATGAGTGGACAGTATATTTTGGGGCCTGAAGAGAAACTGCAAAGAACACTGAAACCATATAAATGTAATACTTTGTTTAGAAGGCAGAACTATGCCCAATCATCTTTCCACAATGCATTTCATATGAGCAGTTTCCTTTTTTTTTTCTTTTTAGACTTGCTTGCTGCCCCCATACCCCCACTTCATGGAAAGAGTGGTAAGGAAAGACTTTGCTAACAGTATAGATTATTATATGATTGCAACTGCATTTGTGTTATGACTAACAAAATGGGGCAATTCATCTGCAAAATCTAAGAGGCAATGTTGCAAATAGAATTGGTTGAAGCATGTCATAATAGTTTACAATCTTTTTGGTTGCTTTGGGTGGAAAATGTTTGTGTGTTATAAGTTAGGGTTATAAGGGAACAATTTTGTAATTTCTGAGCATGTCTGTATGTGGGAAACGGGTGAGCTATCCCATACTAGCAGAGACTTTAAGGGATTCCTATCAAAAACAAATGTATTAATGCTTTCCAGCTTACCTGTACATCTTCTCTAATGTTTGTGTACCAATCAGGATTGCTAAATCCATCCAAAATTGTAGGTGGCTCATCTAAGTATTTGTCCAGTTAACGAATGGATTTATACACTGTAACATGCCTCAGTTTCAAAGCATTGCATTTATTTTTGCCACCACTGTACATTTTCTTGCTGTTTATTTTAATTATCCTAACTTGCTCAGACTGAAAGTAGTCAAACTGAATACACGACAATTCAAATATTGATTATCACTACACACAGTTATTTTACATAATAGTGATATAACCAAGACTGGATCTTGTAAACAGGAGGTGTACCGCTTTACTTGTTCGGGGGGTGCAGCAGACTTTAAATGGCATATAAGGACTACCGAAAGGGGGTGGGGCCACACCAAAAAGATAAACAGAAGACCGACAAAAGTTTAAATAAATATTAAATGAACAACAGGGGTATTGTTGCATAGGCTGGAAGGGAAACCTGGGAATGCAGGATGATGATGGAGTAAAAGGGATGATGAAGATAATGGAGTTGGCTGCCTGAGGAGACAGTAGCTGAGAGGATGTGGCAATGGAGAATGTAGTAATGGGGAGGTGATGGAGGCTGCCATGGAAGCTTGAGGTGGAGAGTGAGGAAGAAGGATCAGAGATGGCAGAAGTGGTAGTGCGTATAAATCCCTCCAAATACAGCAGTAGAATCTAGGCACACACATACCTGAAATCTCTGTAAGACTGCATGTGGACACTGGCCCTCAGGCCACGCACCTATGCTGCAGAATATTCAAATACTCATCAGTTTTTAGCTGAAAAAGAAAACATCATGGCCCCAATCTGTAGACAGAAATGAGCAGCAGCTGGCTCACAGCATTGATAGTACAACTTTTACAGATAATAGGATCTTTAATCTAGGCTTTCTTTTCTAGAGTCTAGTGGAGAAATCTGGAAATACCATCAGTCTGGCCACTTGGGGCATTTTCATCTTAATAATATTTAGTGGACTAGATATCTAGGGAAGGTAGCATGTTTTCTTTCTCCTGGGTGTCTCTTTTACTATGAAGCAAATACATAACGTCAGTTTGAGTTCTATTCCTTTCTTTCTCTCTTAAATTTCTTAGGTCTCATTAATCCTATGCCCCACGTAGACTGGTATGTATTCATTCCAGGGCTTCCATAGAATTCTTCCCATTCCTTACTTGACAAAAATGAATTTTATCCCATCTTATTCTCCAACTATATTAGGAAAAAAGTGCCAGACCATGTGCAATGAGGCTGGCATATTAAGCATCCTCCTTTTCTGTAAAATACCTCCTAATAAAATATTACACTACTTTAACGTTTGTTATTGTACTAATTTCCCCCTTTTTGTGTCTTTTCTGTACTAAGATGCATTATGTGCTGGGTTTTATATTTATAATTCCATGTTTATCAGTTGTACACTGGTTCATGCAATTGTTAATGAGGATGGAAAGAAGCAGCAAGCAACAGCATTAAATATGCAAGAGATATTTGATTTAAATGTCAATTATCTGAACAAAAAGGACCTGCTAAGACCAGTTCAATATTTAATAAATGGCCGGTTCTTAAAATACCTTCTTTTTTTCACAATACCTAATCATATGTATTCTTTTAGCCGTTCATCCCATACTTCTTAAATCATCTCTCTATCCTAAATCATTCCTATTGTTTCTAGTTTATCATTCAAAAGCTATTATTAGAAAATGTCTTTGTAAGGCAAGTTTCTAATTCTGCTTTATAGGAATTAATATACGAAAAGGTTTCCAATGGCTTTAATGGGAACTTGTGGTCAACTACATTGAATTCATTCGTTCGTTCATTCATTCATTCATTCATTCATTCATTCATTCAATTTATATAGCTGCTCCACCCAGCACATGACTCAGGGTGGCATTAATTTAATAATACCTCACAAATATTTCAGAATAAATTAGCAGTCCCACCACATATTATTTTGCTGATCTGTGGATGGTAAAATGCAGGAAATGCCAAATTGTGCTCCATCCTTCATCTCCCTTCTTTTCCTTAACCAGCAACCTGATCCCCCTTAGGGGCTAGATTAGATGGGTGAGCAAAGATCACCGTGCTTGCCTAACTACCTTTAATGGCAGCAACTTGCTCCCTACTAGCCAGCTAACCCAACAGTCAGCGGGAAGGGCTCCCCACAGTTCTTCAGATCAGCTTATCTGTGGCTGGGAGGCATATGTAACCCTAAGCAGCTGACTGCCCATCTATACCCTACTGTAACTGAGCCTGTAAGCCAACTCAAGTCTACCTGTATATTGCTTCCTTGTATCTATATAGCTGGTTCTTGGTCTTCTCTTAGTTATCCTGAGTCAAAATTTAGACTGTAAACTCCTGGAGAGAATGGCCCCTAATACTGGAAGGAAAGCCTAAGCCAACTGATGCAGTTTCTTAAGAAGTTCCCAAGATATTGGAAAGACAATAAATTAAATAAATGTATTGAAATGTTCATGAAATAAAGGTTTAAAGAAACAAATGAAAACACACTATGTGCATATACACATGTAATATAGATTCACAAACTCACACTGGATATCTATCAAAACTGGGACACATAAAATCTACTTTGCAGATTCTTAGTGTAACAAATAGAAGACAACTGTTTAGCTATATTCTAATCCAAAGGAAATAAAAAGTGCTTCAAGCTCAAAAGATGGTAAAGCTATGTTACTTTGCATGGTGCTTTACAGAAGTATGCATGTTCCACACTCTCAGACACAGCCTTGATGTTATGGGACCCCCTTTCCCATTTTTTTTTAAACTTCAGGAATTAATGAAGTTCCTTTGTATAATATAATTGAGAGCAGGAGGTGTGTATGGGCTAAAAAATTAAATACATTCTTCCATTGGCTAATTAAAAACATTGAAATGTATTACTTGTTTAACCCAAAGATAATGTAAAGAAAAGGCCTTGTGTGTACAAAGACCAGAATGTGGAACAATTAGTTCAGGCTGGTTAATTGTACTTTATTGAATAGCTGCTCATTAACAAATAAAGGCAAATTTCTTATTTACCCTACCATACCTTAACCTACTTCAGGACTATAAATTCTGTGCAGTGCAAGTAATATATCAGAGCATTCAGCCTTCCTTTATGTGACTCACTGTACCACACTATTGAATCCTAGCAAAAGCAAACTTCACACTTTCAGCACCACCATAAAATGCTAGGGACCAATTCTGCAATTTCTTGACCTATAGCCATAGGCTGGTATTATCAGAGTCTTCATAATTACAAGTCCTAATAGTTTTCCTCAAATTAGTGTTCTCCCTATGGGCTGGGGCTGCTGATCTGATGACATGGATAAGAAGTCTGTAGTTATCTAGCCAATGACATGCTCTCCTAACCCCTGCCCATCTTGGCTTATCTGAACTAACCAAAAGGGATTAACAGCATGAGTGGTGAATGCTTCCTTGTGTAATGAAATGGTTCCACCAGCCGTATGGAGTTGGTAGTCTAATCACTCCTAAATAATCTTTCCCTGACTCAAGAGGATTACACCAATGTAATTAGCACTATTTTGTCCACAGTGCTCTTTAACAATGCTATTTATGAACCACTGGGGGGAGTCATCAGAAATGTTGGGCAAAGTATTATCAAGATGTAATGACATTTGGTTCTAGTTCTCCATAATATCTGAATCAGGAAAGGCTGTGTGTATTCTGAACTGGTGTCTAAATGCAGTGATGGGATGCATGATGGCCAATAAACTAAAACTGAATCCTTGCCAGAGCTCCTAAGTTTGGAATTGGGGAATTTGCCTGTTTTGAATGAAGCCCTCCTCAGAAGGACTAAAGATAGTTTGGGAATGCTCCTAGAGTCTTCAGTGTGGCGGGTGATTCAAGTAGCCTCTGATCACCTTTACCAGCTTTGTTGGCTTCTCTATTATGCCTTTTCCTAGACAGGGACAGTCTAGCTATCTTGTTAACACAAATCCAAACTGATTACCCTTGCCCTTGATCTGGAAGCTGCAACTGGTGCAGAATGTGGTGGCCAGGTTGCTGGGGGTGGGTGGTACTTGGTCATATACACTTCACACTTCTGCCAATTAGCTACCAGGCCAGGTTTGAGGTTTTCTTTCTGAAATATAAAGCCTTAATCAATAACTAGGTTATTTGACCAACTGCTTTCATTCTTACAGATCTGGTTGGTCACTAAGATCATCAGAGGAGGTCCTACTGTGTGTGTCAAGGCTGGCAGACAAACATCTTATGGTTATTCAAAGGACAGCTTTCTCTAATATTATTTGCCACCTCTAATGCCCTCCTCCCTGAAATTGATAAGGAATTGTATATACAATATTGTATCTTGTAGGTGTCTCTTCACTGAAGCTTTCTTTGTACACTGAATGAAATTGTTTTGCTTTTGCTTTCCTTCTTTTCCCATCTTTAAAATAAATATTTTATATTGCTTTTATTTATTATTTTCATTATTTTTTTTATTGTAAACCATTTCAATATGGGATTGTATTTGAAGTAGTATATAATCATGTAATATAGAATGAAATAAATATCAAATGAACAAATATATCTTCTTAATTTTCTTCTAACATGGGCTCATCTGCAATTAAAGTATGTTAGGTAAACTGTAGATCACATAAAACCTCCAATTTCCTATTTTTGTCCTCTGGTGTTCTTCAAAATTATACTGGTGAAATTCACCAGTAATCTATCAAGTTATGGTGCATGCCATTTCCCACCAATTTTCTGTAGGAATTAAATGAAGTATGTCTATTTGGCTAACACTTCAATGAAATTTAATGAACCTATTAAAGTTAGAAATAGCATCCCCCCACAAACAACAAAAAACCAGACTACCAATATAAAATGGGCCCCAAATACCTGTCTTGTCCTGTTTGGCAGGGTTCCTCAACCTTAGCAACTTTAAGTTGCATGGACTTCAACTCCCAGAATTCCCCAGCTAGCATGGCTGGCTGGGGAATTCTGGGAGTTGAAGTCCACCCATTTTAAAGTTGCTAAGATTGAGGAACCCTGCTGTATGGTGATCTGCATCACCACTATGTGTTTTATAAATCTAAGCCACCCTAAAAAATGAATCATGAAAAAGAATTGTAGCCCCTAGACACAAAAAGGTTGAGTGGTCCTTGGCACAAACTATACATTCAACCAAAGTCTTTTCTTGTAATTCTGCTTAGGAAGACATGCAATCTTCCTCAGTTTGGGGTCCTCCAGATATGTGGTCATACTTGCTGGGGATTCTGAAAGTTGAAGTCTCAGCATATTTGGAAGGCACGAAGTTGGGGAAAACTTCTCAATATTATTTGTTGGAAGGCAGGTTTGGTGGGTTACCAAACCTTTTAGTCTCTTCCATACAGTTTGTATAGATAAGGAAGGCACACTGACACTAACTGAAAACAGTTGGCTTGGGAGTGACAATAAGCCTGTGCAGCTCAGCTTTGGGTCAATATGACCGATTTTCTAAAGGGTAGAATTAAATTGGGTATGTTGAAGTGTTCTAAACTTTGCCACTACTGAATTTTCCACCATGAATATTTTTGGCTATTATTGTTGCTCAGTCAGCCAGATGTTTAGACTGGATTTGGCATTTTTATACACCTACTGAGTCCTGCCCAAGGATCTGGGATAGGCAGATGTTATTGTTTGATGGAGTTAAATGTATCGTCGCAGGATGTAAGCTGTTCTAAGTAAAACTGCCTTTTGCAACTGACTGATGGTGATTTTGCCAATGCTACTGGTGTTCAAGTGGTGCTTCAGATGTTTTGGGATTGCACCCAAAGCACCTATTACTAGCGATACTATCTTTGCTTTCTTTTGCCACAATCATTCTATTTCTATTTGCAGGTCTTTGTATTTTGTGATTTTTTTCCAGTTCTTTCTCTTCTATTCTGCTGTTTCCAGGTATTGCAATGTCCACTACCCAGACTTTTTTGGTCTTTCTTATCAACAATTGTTAAGTCTGGGGTATTGTGTAGCAGGTGCTTGTCTGTTTGAATTCTAAAGTCCCAGAGATTTTTAGCTTCTTCATTTTCTGTTACTTTGTTTTTTGTGGCTATTATTATTATTATTATTATTATTATTATCTTCTTTAGATACTATTGATCTACAGTTCCCAGCAGTTCTGACCACCACAGCCAATGGGGAATTTTAATTCAACAACATCTGGAAGATTATACCACAGGTTCTCCTCCTGTGTTTTATTCAATAAAGTTTTAAACTTTACCCTTGTGTTAAAGCTGCATCATAATTTAGCAGTTAAATTGTGATATGGGTGGCTAAATTGTGATATGGGTGGCTATATGAATGTGATGTATAAAAATAAATAAATAAATAAATAAATAAATAACCCTTCAATACATTACAACAGCTTTTTCCACCTGGTGCACACCAAATGTTTTTGTCTATAATTCCCATCATCCCAGTCCTGGTATTAGGGAAGGTTATATATATATATATATATATATATATATATATATATATATATATATATATATTTTATTTAATTTGTCCCCGCCCATCTCCCCACAATGGGGGACTCTGGGCGGCTTACAACATACTAAAAAACATGAATACAGTTAAAAGTTATAAAACCAAACATAAAAAAAAAAACAATCTAAGAAATCCAAGAGGCCGCTGGGGCCACAGCATACCACTAAGGGACCAGCCAACCCCAATTCTGATTTCTTCCCTCCCTGCCCCAGGCCAGAAAGCAGAGCCATGTCTTTAAGTCCCTCCGAAAGGCCTGGAGTGAGGGGGCCTGTCTCACCTCCGGGGGCAAGATGTTCCAAAGGGCGGGGGCCACAGCACAGAAGGCCCGCCTTCTGGACCCCGCTAATTGGAGTTCTTTTACTGCGGGGATCCGAAGCATGCCCTCTCGGTGAGATCGGGTGGGACGGGTAGAGATTGTGGGGGCGAGGCGGTCCTTCAGGTAGCATCTACTTCTGCTTCATTGACTATGCAAAAGCCTTTGATTGTGTGGATCACAACAAACTCTGGCAAATTCTTAAAGAGATGGGGGTACCAGACCATCTTACCTGTCTCCTGAGAAATCTGTATGCGGGCCAAGAAGCAACAGTTAGAACCGGTCATGGAACAACCGATTGGTTCAAAATAGGGAAATGAGTATGACAAGGCTGTATACTGTCACCCTGCTTATTTAACCTATATGCAGAGTACATCATGAGAAATGCCAGGCTGGAAGAATCACAAGCCAGAATTAAGATTGCAGGGAGAAACATCAACAACCTCAGATATGCAGATGATACCTCCCTAATGGCAGAAAGTGAAGAAGAACTAAAGAGCCTCTTGATGAGGGTGAAAGAGGAGAGTGCGAAAGCTGGCTTGAAACTCAACATTAAAAAAACTAAGATCATGGCATCTGGACCCATCAATTCCTGGCAAATAGAAGGGGTAGAAATGGAAGCAGTAACAGATTTATTTGGGCTCCAAGATCACCACAGATGGAGACTGCAGCCATGAAATTAAAAGACGCTTGCTCCTTGGGAGGAAAGCTATGGCAAACCTAGATAGCATATTAAAAAGCAGAGACGTCACCTTGCCGACAAAGATCCGCATAGTCAAAGCTATGGTTTTTCCAGTAGTAATGTATGGCTGTGAGAGCTGGACCATAAAGCAGGCTGAGCGCCAAAGAATTGATGCCTTTGAACTGTGGTGCTGGAGAAGACTCTTAAGAGTCCCCTGGACTGCTAGGAGGTCAAACAAGTCAATCTTGAAGGAAATCAACCCTGATTGCTCATTGGAAGGATTGATAATGAAGCTCAAGCTCAGATATTTTAGTCACCTAATGCAAAGAGAGGACTCTTTGGAAAAGACCCTGATGCTGGGAAAGATTGAAGGCAAAAGGAGAAGAGGACGGCAGAGGATGAGATGGTTAGATAGCATCACTGAAGCAATGAGCATGAAACTGAGCCAACTCAGGGAGGTAGTGAAGGACAGGAATGCCTGGCGCAATATGGTTCATGGGGTCACGAAGAGTCGGACATGACTTAACTACTGAACAACAACAACAATATTTGCATAACATAGTTAGTGTCTTCAGCTTAATGGATCTCAAATGGTTTACAATGCAGAACTGCAAGGATTAGTTTGTTTCAATGTTAGCTTCATATAAGATATGTATAACTTAAGGCACATCGAGTAAAGAACAGGGGTGGGGTGGGGGGAGAAGGAATAAGCACACAATCAGACAAGTATTGCTGTCTCAGACAGATACTAAAAATAAGAGGTTTTAGGAAGCTCTGCATGGATTACCATATACAGTACTATTGGTGGATTAACTTCTCCTAGATGATTTAGACAGATCTACCTACTTGCCAATTTGGATTTCTTATTTTTCCAGCCTTAAGTATGGTTCATTCTATTTCCCCATCTGAGATTTAAAACATTAAATTTAAAAATTACATTCATACATGTTTTTATATGCATTTTCCCCAATATAAACAACTTGTACGTTATTCTCTCAAGTATAAGAGTAATTTCAAGGGATGACAATGTTTTTCTTTGCAGCATTGTTCGAAAAAGTTGAACCAAATCAAAAAAGGTGAGTGTGAGGCATATTTGAACACAGTCACATAAACACACAAGCACACACACAAATAATTAAATGTTACAATTTCCCAGCTTATATTTTATAAACAGAAACAGAGGTCGGGGTTGGGGAAAGGCCAGGAAAATGATGCTCTCTCTGGAAACTACTGCATCTATTAACTGTACTGCCTTTTCTCCAGGGATGAGTGGCCCAACAGTGGTTGCATCAACAGTTTTTTATGTCTTCAAAGTAATAAACTCTACAACCAATGTAAAAAGCACATAAATTAAATCAATTTCAGAAACTTCATACAAGCAGAGTCCTTTCCACTCTATTGTACACTCTTCCCAAATATTGGTGACCCAAAAGAATGCTTAAAACTCATGATTCCATGGCCAGCTGAGTTCTAAGATGTGTTGCTGCCTCAGATATCCTAAACAGACATTTAGAAACTAAGAGGAAAGTTAAAAAAAAAAAAAAAGTTTGTAAAATAATTGCTTCCAGAATGTTTCCACTCATTAGTTCAAGATTTCAGTTGTGCTCTGCCAACAAGAGTTTTCCTGTTCCAGTTACATTTGTACAAAAGGATGAAATATTCATCCTTTATTTCTCCTTTTCATACGTCTAATAAACTCCTGAAAAAGAAACTTGAGAAGACCGAGATCATACTATAACATGCTATTTCACATGAAATATTGTCCTCCACTGGGATTCTACGGTTTCAAAGATCAGATTATAGAGTGATATAGTCTCACAGGATGGCAAATCAAAGAACTGCTTATTTAAAAGAAGCATCAAGCCAAAATTTGCCTCCAAGTATAAAATGAATAATCCATGGAGAAAGTTATTTTACAAGTTATTTTACTCAGTTTTACTTAAAAATATTTGTTTTCTTACTTTGGAAAGATTTTGAATGTTGGTATGAACTCTAAAGGGATATAACTTTTGTGGCAGGATGGTGTTACCATTTTGATTGTGTTTTTGAATTGTATTTGAGATTACACCAGAATTTGCATGTGGATTTCCATATTCTCCAGAAAATTTCAGAATTAATATCTGGAACTGAGGGTAATTATACTTTCTGTGGCATAAACATTACAGCAGCAGAAACACCATGGCACTATATTTCTTGCTAGCACGAGGATGTTCACTGTACTAACAATCTAAAGCAGAGAAAGTGCACTGAAAGTATCAATATATCTGCTGATGTTCTGTTTCCACATGCTGGCACCCTGAGGGTGCCATCACTGTGCTCTCTGCATGGCAGGTTTCCCAGGAAGACAGAGCTGCAGATACCAAAGTATGAGAAATTACAAGTGTAATTCTTGCCCCTTCATAGGAAAAAGTGGAGTTTCTGGCAAAAGAATTATTTCTTTATCCACAGCTGATTTAAAATAGATTTCTCCCTCTTTTTACTTTGACAGTTCAAGAAGACTAACAATATTAGCATACAGTAAGCCAATAAAATAGAAAAAAAGTCAAGTAAGATGGCAAGTCATTAAATGAAAATAATCAGACAAAGCAGCAATAAAACTACAGCAGAAACAAAGATTTTATACCAGCAATGGGAAATTCATGCTATGCCCAAAACTGTCCTAAGAGAAGGTCTTAATACTGAGCCAAAGGTCAACCAGCCAAAAGCTAAGTGAACCACCTAAGCCAGTGAATTTGGGTGCAACAACAGAAAAGCCACAGACCCAGATCCTTCTCAAATACTCTAGGCCAAGGTTTCCCAAACTGTGAGATGTACCTTCCTTGGGGAGGTGCAGATAGAGTCCAGGGGAGGTACATAGAACCTTTTAGTGACATTGTTACAATAAATCCACCTTTCCCAAAGTTTCATTGTATTGTTTTAATTGTTCATTTGTGTTTCTTTTGGTGTTTGGATTTTTAGGGAGGTGTGTGCATTAAGGTTACACTAAAGGGAGGTGTGATGGCAAAAACTTTAGGAACTCCTGCTCTAGGCATGCAGTTTTACAGATATCCTTGAGTGAGCGTGCTGATTTAGAGAAGATCAGGCCAGTTTACACTCAAGCATATCACAAGGCTGGCCTGCTGTATGTGAGCAGGAAAACTTGAAGTCCAATATATCTGGAAGCCACAGGCTAGAGTAAGTTTGGTTAAAACATCAGCAATAATAAATAAGACTAAATGGACAATGATCACTTAAAAATCTGCATGAATAAATGTTAATGGAACAAGCAACAGATGAGAGATTACATCAAATTATTCATAACCATGAAGTATAAAGTAAATCCAAATTGATAGCAAAACCCATGCACATTTAGTCAAAAATATTTAGAAGCATACAGTGTCCTAGCATTGTAACTTACATTAAAAATTCTGACCTTCATATATATTGTAGATGGGATTGAAAACAGCTGTAATGTCCAAGCAAGATCTCAGATCTATGATACAAAGTGCAGATTACAAAGTAAACTGCAGCAATATAAATGGCAAATCCAGTGGCTTGACTGGAAAAGAAACTTAGAATACAACAAGTGGCATTAACTAGTATGCTGGATCCAGAGTAAGTTATTTGTATTTAGTCGCATTAAAATCAGTGTGAAAAATCAGGTACAATTTAAGTCCTATTGATTCCAGTGGGAACTATGCAACTAAATTTACTGTTCTAGATGCAATGTAATATAATTATATAAATATGCAGTAACCAAATTGAGAAATCATATATAGCTCTCACTACCTCACCTTCCAAAATATTACCATAAAGCTATGAAAATCTGACTACATTCTCAGAAATTCTGGCAATTTTCTTTATAAAGTAAAGGTCTGCCATTTTTAAAGTTTACATTAATAACAATAAAAGAGAAATGGAAAGCATGACCTAGAATTATGAACAATATAACACTCATTGGTAATTGATGACCTGAAGAACAATCATGTCTTCATATAAAAGGCTCATTGGGACAATGCGTCATTGGGAATCAGGCAGCATATCAATTTAAATAAATAAAATGTTTTATTAATATTTATTTATAGCCCAAGACCAAGACACAGAATTTAAAAATACAGCACACCATTAATACATAGATAAGTAACTACAAATAGTACACACATACAGTATATAAAAGGAAGAAACCCTACAATGTAAACATTTCACTGAAGAGACCAAACGGTTTCTATAAGTCAGTCTTTCTTAAACTTTTTATTCTCAGGACCCCCTCTCACTTTTAAAAATTATGGAAGATCCCAAAATAGCTTTTGTTTGTATGGGTTATATTTATTGATATTTACCATATTAAAAATTAAAATTGATGCATTAGCTGCTGCTACCACTTCTCACAATCTTTTGATGGGATTTAATATTGTCTTTTCAAATAATTTTGATTTTGTGTACCCCTGAGAGGGTCTTGGGGGACCCCCAGGGTTCCTAAGACCACCTTTTAAGAAACACTGCTATAAGCTAAGGCTACAAATAAAAATTTTGCTACTGTCTTCGAAACCCCTGGGTATTGGTCATTTAATAAGAACAGAACATTAGCTTCTAAGGCTTTCATAAACATAAAAAATAGGGTTATCAATAACTTAGCTTTACGCTCGGAGATAAAATATAGGGAGCTACTAAGTCCATCTAGATCAGTACTGTCTGGAAATGATGCTTCAAGATGTCAAACTTTCTATCTGAAAAAGGCAGGTATCTTATTGAACATGGAATTCTACATGCAACACATGCATTTTGCAATTAACTGTAGTCCTTCCTCAAGAATTTACCCAAATATTGAGTAGTGAGCCTACGTAATTTGAAAGTAATGGTGAGCAAACCACGAGCACATATTGTCCCATCAACATTTCTGCTGCCTCTAGAGTTTAAAACCATGCTGTTGAAATGTAGCAAACAGTGTCAATGTTTGAGGGTGCAATGTTTTATTTTCTCTCTCCTGCACCCCAAGTACACCCTAAACTAGATAGGTTAAATCTCTGCTCAGGGCAGTTATTTTGATCAGTATCCCACAATCCAGTCCCACTCTGTTCAGACACATCACCATCACATTCCTTGCAACTGTTGTTGGCTAAAATAAAATGAAAAAATTAAACAAAAAACCAAAACAAAACAAAACAAAATAATGTTGTGAGCAACTAGAGAAAAATTCCTCACCTCGCCACAGATAGTCAACTAATGCATTCCCAGAAGCACTCGGTTTTCCTATACTGGAGGCAAAATGCTGGTGTGGCTAAACATTGGTTCTATTCTAGAAAGGAAAATATTACAGAATGTGAGACCAGAAAGTTATTCCAAGTGTCCTGCATACTGCAAGGTCTGGATATATATTGGGAGAGATCTCATAGATCCAGCTTCCAATTTTGCATGAGGAGATGCAGAAAGCATCCGTGCCAGCACTGGGGGTGGGGAGCTGAAGAACAAAAGGTAATACAGATGGTTCTTAGACCAGAAAGGTTTGTGTTTGTTTTTCACTAATTTTTCTGTCATTTTCTAAATCATGATATATGAAAACAATTATTTCCCTTGAAGGAGGAGGATGCTGAAATGTCAAAAGCTCCTTTAGGCTCTACTGTGATAATGAAGTATTGGAGAAATAAAAATTTTTTTGCTACTTCAGTGAAGAAAGACATTTTGTGACCTTTTGCGGCTTTATGGCGATAATGAATTTTCTGCAGGACTCAGACAATTTCAGTTACTCTATTAAAATAAGAATGCTTGAGGAATAGCTGTGACCTTGACCTTTGAAAAATTAATGGAAAACTGATTTTGAAGGAACTGATAAAAATCTAGTTATTATCTAGACTCTGATTCATTACTGTTATGGCAATAATGCACAGATAATATATGATAAATATTTTTTATAAAAACCAAACAATGTTATTCAACCTTCTTCACTCATCAGTTGAACTATTAACACCTGATATTTAGATATAAATCCTCTACTCACTTCTTTTTCATGGTGACAGTATCAGTTTTATATAAAGATGTTTTGGTTCAAGTTGAAAGATTTTGCAAGTCAGTAAAGTAATAAGTAGCAAGTTGAACAGGATTAGCTTCAGGCCTTATCTTCCAATGTTAAGTGAACTATAAAATAACCAGGATTTGTCCTGAGCTCAAGTTTACCTAATTCAAGTTTTCAAGTATAATCATTATTTTAAGAGATCAGGTTAAAAAAAAAACACCTTTTTATTGTTGGGAGAGGGGCGTCGTGCTGTGCTTTAGTGCTATTTTTAATCAGGACTTTGTTTTGTCTATGCTTTTAACTGTTTTAATTATTATTAGATTTTTGTAAGCCCCCCCCCCGAGTCTGCTGGAGTGGGCGGCTATAATAAACTTAGTGAAATATGTAAATAAACAAACAAATAAATGTCTATTTCAGGAAGATCACAATAGTCTATTTTCCAAACCCCAAATTTTATTAGTAATGTTTCTAAAAGAGAAAATAAGGAAAAACAATACCAATTTGTCAGTTTCTGGCAATGCTACATGTAAGCCTGAAATAAAGTTACATTGATGGAAATTATACATAAAAATCAAGGCAGAAAGTTAGGTCCAGGACTAATTTGGAACATCATTTCCCCCAAGGTGAGATTAGCCCTGACACTACTGGCCTTCTAGAAATTTCTTAAAATGTGTTTTTTCCAGCAGGCTTGGAAAAATAGGGAGCCTGCAAGATGGTTGTTGGTCCATTTTCCTGCAGTCTTATTTATATTTATGTTTAATTGTTTTTCATGGTTGTTTTAGACTTGTTTTTAACTGTTTCTTTTATTGTATGCCACCTATAGTCACATTTGTGACATGGATGGCTGAATGAATGAATGGAAGGAGGGAGGGAGGGAGGGGGACGTCTTTGTCCATCTAGCTCAAGCCTACCTTGAGAAGACTAACAATATCTAAATTAATTTATTTGATTTAGGCACTGCCCTACTCCAGAATGACTCTGTAATCATTCATAAACACATCTGCACCAGTGGAGAAAAATCTCTCTCCCCATTATTCCTATGTTTTCCAAATCTGCTGTGAAGGCTTGGGGTACATTTGCAAAGTATTTGGTAGCTTCAAGAGGAAAAAGGGAAAGACTTTTGCAAGTGCAACAAAATTTTATTGACCTTCCCTCATTCTGTGAGTCTTATTTTTTGCCCAAGACCAATCATAAAGCAAAGTACAGCAAATATGGTAAATAAAAGAAGAAATAAAATAACACAAAAAACTGAAGCAGTTAATAATGTGGAGCTACCAAGGTATTCCTAAAAGACCTGGCTATCAGTAGGAATTTTGCCACCTTCTTAGAAGTTTCTGAAAATTGATCATGTGCAAGAAGAGCAGTAATCTCATAATGATAGGAGCAATTAACATTACTGACAAATGGAGCTGAGTTTAGATCATGACTGGTTATATAATCGGCATTTTAATAGCCCATTTGATGCAGGTGCATCCTCTGTATCTGAGTGTGACTTTTGTACAGAAGTTTAGTATTTATTGGTTGCCATCCTAATTCGAAGTTCCCTCATGCCAGAATAAAGAGTTTCCTGGGAGGAGCATGTAGGATATTTTAAAAAATATTTAGGGTAAGTCCCAGGAGGGGAGGGGGCAATTATGCTGTAGAAAAGATGGGAAACATGGCCTCCAATAGAATCTTGTATATCCACAAAGTTGCAAGCGGAAGTCTTCCCACAGCCCTGCTGTTAATGGAGCTTTTTAAACTGAACCTGAGAGCTCACACATATGAAGCATCTACAGTGTCACTCTCCAAGTTTATATTTTGTAATGAGCTAATGGGAAAAAGAAAAAGTGGTTTATTAAGTTTACTTGACTCTCAGGAAAGTAGGAGTGAACATTCTGGGGTTTCAAGACCATAGGAGACACCCAAGTGTGAATGCCTTCTAACTGCACTGCTGATTTTGGTTTCTCACCACTTTGCACTGATTACAACTCAAACACTATTTCCCAGTATTTGTATAATAAATTTAATAACATTTGAATATCTGAAAAAAAATCCAACTCAACTCCTCCTCCCAAAACACTTAGAGGGCAGGGGAAGAGGAAAATTGGGCCTCTCCTATGGGTATAATATGGCCTTGCCCACTTTTCTCCATTGTCTCATCCTCTGCAGTCCTTAGCCTTTCAACATTAAGTGCTTTCTCAGTCACCAAAATTTTGGATGTTCTGCAATAAACATTTAACACAACATTATAGAGACACTGCCACTTATGAAAAAAGAGATGGGAATTACATTTGTTATTCTGCAAAGATAAATATAGGGCATTTAAAAGGAACAATTATATTTTATTCATTTTCATTTAAAGTATGTTGCCTACACTGTTTGACTGAGCTATCTTTCCTTTTCATTGATGTTCCAGACTAAATATAGTCCACCACCAAGAAATTATGACCTCTTTGGAGCTTGATATTCATCCAGACTCTGCAGTTCCAGAAAAGAAACGAAAACTTGTGATCTGAGGGACCCCCGTTTATGGCTGCAAGTCTTAATTTGGCATAATCTGCCACAATGCTTGTAGGCATAATATTTTTCTGGGATCTCTAATCTTCTGGAGCTGTTGAGAACATCTGTTGTAATAAGAATGTCTGCCATGGGCCAGAACCTTGCCCATCCATAAAATGGGTGCCATGGGAGATAAACCCAACCACAGAGTACCCATCTACTAGAACAAGGCAACACCTGCTCTATCCCAAAGGCCAGAACACTATCCCCTAACTCTGCTTATCTTTGTCCTTTTTCTGGAGATACTTTAAAACAAAATACTGGGCTGCAGGCACCCATTATTTTTATTTTCTAAAATAAATGTTACAAGGTGCTTTGGGACCCAGAGGCATTTTTGGAAATAAAGATGAAACTGGAATTTGACACTTTGCTTTGTAGCATACCATCACCTCATTTTTAACATTAAAATATTTTTAATTATGTAAAAATAAAGTCTTGGAGGGAGCTGTGTGGACGTGTTGTTTTAAGCAGCAGAATGTAAGGAGCAGTTACTTCCTTCAGCTTCCTTAACACCAGTACACATACCAAGTGATACTACTAACCCACCTACCAGTGATATTATAATCCCACTATCAAGTAAGGCTCTGGTAGAATATTTAGAATTTTGTGCTTATATAGCAGAATTCACTGCTGCCATGTAAGAATATTATAAATGATTTCTTCATCATACACAAAGTTTATTGAACTCTTTTTCAGTAGGACATTATGATCAAGTATAAACAATTTTCTTATGGGAGTTTTGGATTAGATAACCTATGTGTACTTGACATTTCTAAAGTTTAAATGCACTAAGTTAATAGCAGGAGATCACATAGGACTTATGAGTTTTGTTAACATTTTTTTCCTCAAATAATGTCATCTGCATGAGCATAAAGAAAAACATGTTTAACTTTTTAAGAGGCTTTATAAATGCACCCAACCCAAAAGCAGTTCATGCCATTTCCTTACACTGCATGTTTGTTCTCTTTATATCAATTTTATATTCCCTTAATATTGAAAAAGAAGTATGAATGGCACAAATCAACTTGGCTGTACAATAACTCACAGAATCATTTCTAGCTCTTGTGCACTGAGTGAAAAATGGAGCCCAAAGGAGCTAAGTGTCCTGTAATCAAGACAAATTCTTCTGGTATTCTTGCAGATGCAATATATAATGTCACTGGAATTCAAATGTGATTTATTATAAACTAAATACAGTACCCACGTATTATAAAATATTACTTCAAAAGGTAATGGGCAATTCCATAGTAAAGAAAGGTACTGATTCAACAGAATATAGATACACGTAAATACCACACCACAGAAACTATATTCAGACATTATTAGAAGCATTTACCCCAAAACATGAATATAATTGTTAAACTGTTCTTTTTGGCAGCTCCATAGACTTTTGATTTAATTCCTATTGTATCTTCAGTGGAGGGTTTGTCTATCTCCCTCTTTTTCTCTGAATGCTGGTCAGTAGCAGTCCCCAGCATGACATAATCAGTCATAGGTGCTGAAGTCCTAATGAAATGAATGCAACTACAAGCAGATAACTGAAAATAAAATTGTAGCTAATATATTCTGCAGTTTGCCATACATACAGTAGACAACTATGCACACATGTGTGCAAAAAATAAAAACACAGCTACCATGTAGTTATTTATTTTGGCAGTGATTACAAAATATATGAAACGTTGACCTTATAGATGTCATAGGCAGTGATGAAATTAAATTAGCTTATATTAAAAAATAAGCTTATTCTACATTGTCTCTTACTATTGTGTCATAGTTCTATGGCTTAAAAAGCAAATTCATCCAAGTTGCAATCAGTAGACATACAAATATAGCATATCTGATTTTTCATGTAGCATCTTTTATTTTTATTTTTTATTGATTTTATCAGTTACTTTGATTGTTGTGAACTGCCCAGAGTCATTGAGAGTCAGGCAGTATACAAGTTTAAACAATTATTATTATTATTAGTAGTAGTAGTACTAGTAGTAGTACAGAATTTAGAATGGAGAAAGTTTCTTCCCCAGAAATATGCATGTAGCACATCAATTATGAGTTCAGTACTCAACTTTAGACGTACTTGATAAAATCCTTTTTAAAAATTTCTTCTTGAAAAAGTTATAAAAGCCTCTTTCCTTTATTAATGAGCTAAAATGCTAAGTATGTAGACAGATTCTGATTAACAACCATCAGTGCCAAGGATTCAATTATTTTCATCATCATTCAATTCAAATTATGAAAAATAAAATTGGTTACAGTAGAACACAAAGTTTTAGTGCTTGTATGTGACAGGCCATCTAGCAATGTCTGTGCGGTTAGGAATATGTTTGGTTTAGCAGTTAAGGGAATTTTGATTCAAAGCCAGCTGGTTTTTAATTCAGCTGAATCACTGAAACTTGATGAAATGCCATAAGACAATCTAAAAGAAAGCAGATCCTTCACAATGGAAGAGCTGACGTCACCCTCAAAGCTGCCAAGCCATCAATAACTTGGAGAGCTGTTTTTTCAAAAGGAAAGATGCAAAGTTATAACAAATGTGTATATGTACGTTGTGAAATATTGTTCCAATGCATGTAAGTGCACTTAATTTGAAACATATATTATGTGAGTCCTTAATATGTTTAATTCAGTTAGCGTACTCATCAGGGAATAGTTCATCTTTAATTTGGTGTTCTGTTTGAAATTCTAAATAAACAGAAGGTCAAGAGAATCTGCAAATGTAGATTATTGATCAAGGAAAAGGGATTTCAGTAATTGTCCTGGGCAACTAACAGAACTTTCATAAACTTGATTGCTTCCAGACATTTTAGATTTCAACTGCAATGCTGACTGGAAGAATAAATATGGGTGAATTGGTAAATTTTGGTTTCTCATTTTTACAAATAAATGAAATTCAGTTTTCATTTTTGTAAATATGTGAAGTTCATTGAATGTGAGAATTTTTTCCCAACAAGTCCACATTAAAATTTGGATGTACTCTGACATACATTTTTCTAATATATTATTTTCTACTTTTGGTACTCCTGGTACCTCTGAAATGTCCTGCCCTAGTTCTTTATCTTTGATGTTTTGCTGCTGTATTATTCACTGTTATGCACTGTTGCATGCATTGTTTTTATTACTGTAAGATACTCTGGATGCAATTGCTGGAAAAACAAGTCTGTATTTCTAGGTTGCAACCTTATGTATATCATCCTGATGAGAATAGTTTCCACTGAATTCCAAGTAACTTAATTCTGAACAGACATACATAGGATTGTAGTTTAAGTGTAGGTGGTGTGAAATTCTTAAGTATGTTTTATATATAATATAAATATGCAAAGTGTCAGAGTTCCAATATTTTTATTAAATTTTACTAGCTTATTAGAACTTTGAGAAAATACAACCCAAAAATAGCAGATCATCTGCAAAAATCAAGATAGCTACTAGATGCAAGAACTTTTCTCTATCTCTTTGCTGTTATCTAGCCATCATCCATTTAAATGTTTGAAGTGGCTAAGGAGACAACTGATTCATCAATTAAATAGCTATATGTGAACCCTTCCATTTCCAATTTGATTTGGTAGAATTCAGTTATATATTGTAGAACGCACCAGGAACAAATATGCAGCTTTCAGTAGCCCTGAGATGTCTGTTATGTTGACATTACTTTATTAAAGATATGCACAGGGAAGAAGGAAAGTACCCCAGTTTAAATTATGAGCCGAAGAAGGTCAAAGGAAAATTTGTTCATGATGCAACTGGGCATTACAAATAGACTACTTCATATAATAGTGTGTGTGTGTGTGTGTGTGTGTGTGTGTGTGTATGCTGGCAAGAAATGAAGGACATTTTAGAATTCCACGGAAAAGGGTAGTTTAGAACTGAGTTTTTCAAACTGGGTGCTACAGAATCTCCACAAGGACCTAAATGGGTTTCATGGGACTACAGAAACAATACACCCTTCCTAAGTGACTAAGACTTAGTCCCTTACACAGAATATTTTCCCCCTTAATCCCTTCTGCAATTTTTTCCCTTAGCCCAGTGTTTCTTAAACTTTTTGCTCTCAGGACCCCTTCCCCTTTTAAAAAATTATGACTGACTTCAAAAGAGCTTTTATTTTTATGGGTTATGTTTATCAATATTTACTGTATTAAAAATTAAAATTGATGCATTCATAGCATATTTATTTACTGAGTCATGTAAAAATAACAATATTAAACCCATTAGGTATTAATATAAATTTTATGAAAAAACCATATTTTGTTAAATTAATACAAATATTTAAGAGAAGAGTGACATTATTTTAAATTTTTGCAAATATCTTTAATAGCTGGCAAATAATTTTGATTTTGCAGATCCCTGAGGAGGTCAGGGTATCCCCAGGGGTCCTCAGTCCACACTTTAAGAAATGATGCCGTAGTCTCTTGCGGAAAGTTTTTAAAAACTAATGTTTTGTCCCTTGCAGATATTTTTTTTCCCTTAGTCCCTTATGGAGAATCCCCCCCCCCCCAAATCTCTGCAAGGGCAAAAGGGGGGGAACCAACCTCTTCACAAGGGAAAAAGGAAAAAAAACACACTCAGCCACCTGTTCCCACCCTGATGCTACTCTTCAGGGGCATCTATAGCAATTTTTCTAAAGTACAGCAGAAAAGGTGGAGCTTGTCAGCTGACATTTAAAGCCCTAGCTCAGGAGTTATGGAAATTATTATTATTTTTTTAACAGTTTTGGCAGCTGGAAAAAGTTTGAAACCCACTGGTTTAGAGCATCATGGCTCTTTCAAAATTGGGCCTGAACAGAAGGAGGGCCCATTTACAAACTACTGCACCTACAAGCCTTTCCTTTATTCCCTTCATATGAATTATTCCTGCTTTTAAATTAGGAAATAGAAGAAAGAGACTGCTATGGAATCCATGTGTTACTACTAAAATCATTTTGCCAAACCTCAAGCTTGATTACAAAACTAGAAAAGATGAAGAAAAAATGTAATAGTGATTCATGTCTAATGATAGTTGGGGACTGGTCAAATACAGGTAGGGTTCCAATAGCCCTGAAGGCCACATCAAGTTCATCAGGAGATGCTCATGGTCCATGGGTTGCCCAGACAAGAAAGAAGGTGATGGCAGAGGGGAGAGTTGAATCAACATAGTTTTAATTGCAGTTATTAATGTTAAAGCAAGCCAAAGCTGATACAAAAACAAAACATAATAGCAATTCAACATTACATTAACGAAATAGAGACAGCAATGAATAGTAAAAGAAGAAATTTTGCAATCCTATATGCATAGCAAAATAAAGAACAAAGGTCAAACACTATGAGAGATATGGCTTAAATGAATGGGAAAAATATGCTGCTCTTCACCATAGCAGCAAAAGAATAAGAATGTTTATATTTAATTGCTGCATTGATACTCTGCAGTAAGCTACGATGTGGTTGATTTAGGCTTAGTGTGTTTCATTAATACAACAACTGTGATTTGCAAATAGTTTATGGCATCATAACAAGAGCAAACAGGGCCATTAAGCAAACCATGGTGATGCATAAACCTTATTATTGCTTTCAATATTTAAAATAATAGCATAATTAATTGGAACTGAGGAATAATAGAACAATTTTTACAGTGGATAGCTGTGTTACACATTTGCAGTGGAAACAGCAAAGAACCTTATGGCACCTTAAAAGCTAAGATTAGATCCACAAATAATTATCCAAAAATAAATTTATCACTCTTTAAGGCCACACAAAACCGTTGTTTTTACTGGAAGAAACACTCAGCTGTGAGGAAAATATTACTTGCTGGGCAAGCACTTCAGAAAATGAATCTGTAGTACTAAAAGTAATGCAATTTCTTGCACTGTGATTGCTGAAACCGGGTGCTGCATTTTTTTCATCATGCTATCATTTTATTATCATCATAAAACTGACATCTCTAAGCTGTTTTTTTTCCATTCATGCAAGGAGAAGAAATGGGGATCCCATCTCTTTCTTTCTTCCTTTTCTTTTTGCAGCTTAAAAACAGTGGTTTTTTTAGCTGAAAAGGACAGAAGCAACCTTCTTCATGTCCTCCCATCAGTCATAGTTTTCCCAGGCTATAAAAAAATGATAAGTGCATAGAATCATACCAACCCTGAATTTGTAGCTTGGACATCTGTTTTAAAGGAAAAGGTTTAGCAATGTGTCTGCAATGCTTCAAGTACTGACATTCTTTCCAAGGGAAATTATATTGAATGAATCACCAATGGGGGACCCTCTAATCTAAAGATGTGTTTCGGAAATAATGATTATTTTAGCAATGTTTAAAACTTGGTAGTTGAAAGATATTTAACCTTTCAGAGAAACACTTCCAATTCTCAGCACTCAGACAAAGATAATCAGCCCATTTGCATATGAAACAGGGTGAGTGGGAGTACTTCCAGACAAATGTTTTTGCATCACTCCAGGATTGGCTCCAGTCCTAATTGTTCTCATGACGTTATCTGTTTTGAAGCTGAGTTGATTTATTCCTGGCTCTGCTCTGGTTTATTGGAAATCACAGCCACAATGGCTTGGAATTCATTTGTCTTTTGAAGTTTCCAGGGAACTTTTCCTACAGTTCTGCAGAAAGTGTGGGTGGCCCATTTTCATGCAGGGAATTCTCATCTCACCCTGCTTTTCAAGCTTAAATCAGCCGAGGGACATCCGTCCCCCACCATATTGAACAGGTTCAATATCCTGTTCCTAAAGCCCATTTCCATATACATAGTTTAGAATTTATCTTCTTTCACCCCACCTCCCCTAATTCAGTCAACACAGTAATATGCAATCGGTAATACCCTAACAGAGCAATTGCCCAGTTGCAAAATTGCAACTATCATGTCACTTTTACAAATTTCAGGGGATTTCAAAGCAGGAATCAACCAGCACCAGACAAACAAGAAACCTTGAGTGGCTTTCAATAAATTGATTGGTTTTGAATAATCTACCTTCTCCTGCATAGGCTCTCTTCATTGTAATCTCTCAAATGTTTTTGCAAAACACAGACAAATCTATGAAAGTAAGATAAAGTCTTACTTTGATTCCTGGCAGCTTCATGGACACGTTCATGTTGCTTTCTCAACAGCAATGCAAAAGTGGTTTGGCACTGCCTTCTTCCAAGATGTTTTATCAATTTTCCAATATAGTCCACCACTCTGGCATTTCCTGGTGGTCTCCCATAAAAGTATTATCCAGTCTGATTCTGCTTAGCTTTTTTAGTATAGAAATGTTGTAACATTAGGTGGTACTACTAGCAATTTATTTTATTTTACCTTTTTTTTACTCCATGATCAATAACACATCAGGAAGTAGGGTGCTTATTTGGGACTGCAACCCTGGGGATGGTCGAACACCCTAAAAGAAAGACTATTACTCTTGTTCAGGTAATTATGAACACAGGTATTTCAATGCACAGATACAAATCATGAGGGTCCGGTGCATTTCAAATAATGTTACTTTGCATACCTTTGACCCAATCTAAAAGGAAAAAATACAGTAGTGCTTAAAAGTTTGTGAACCCTTTTGAATTTTCAATATTTCTGCACAAATATGACCGAAAACGTGATCTGTTCTCCACACAAATCCTAAAACTAGATAAGGATAACCCAATTAAACAAATGAGTCAAAAACATTATACTTATTCATTTATTATTGAGGAAAATGACCCTGGAGAAAGATAAATGATAAAGTCCTTTTGTAACAATGAGGTGGACTTTGTTTTCAAGTGACAGTATGTCTGGGAATTGTTTAATATTGTTTCTGCAGAAGCATTACAGTGCTTGAAATATATTCTATTGATCAAAATTAAAGTAGAGAGTATTTCTTTCTAGTTTATCTAGAAATGTTTAAGAAATAGAGATATCTTGTAGTAAATGTACTGAAAAAAGCCTCACCAGTTTGAGCACAGCTGAATAAATGGCAAGAACAAATGTTGGCACACCTGGTTTTCATATCCACCAGCTCTGAGCTCCCTATCTTCCATAACGGAGTCAGTACTCAAGTTGCCCCTGAACTGAGAAACAGCCATTCTGTGTCAATAGGTTTTTTGTTTTGTTTTAATTGTGGCTAATATCTAAAAGAGAGCCAGTGTGTTGTAGTGGTTAAGGCACCAGGCTAGAAGCCAGGAGACTGTGAGTTCTAGTCCTCCCTTAGGCACAACTCTCTGAGCCCTAGGAAGAAGGGAATGGCAAACCACCTCTAAAACTTTGCTAAGAAAACTGCTGTGACTAGTCCAGACAGTTGCCAAGAGTCAAGACTGACTTGAAAGCACAAATAAAATAAATCTAGAAAACTAGCAGTCACAGTGAGAATATGATGATCTGAGAAAACCTAAGTCAAATCCCCACTCCAGTATGAAACTCACTGGATAACCAGCCACTACTTCTTAGCCTAATCTCATCCATAGAATTGTTTTGAGATAAATGTGGTAGATGGGTAAGAGAACCACATATACCTCAATGAGCTCCTAGAGGAAAGCTGAAATAAACGCATCACTAATAACTAAATTCCTATGGTTCATACCTTCTAGTTTAGGAGCATCTTAATCCTAGAGGTATGAGTTTGTTGTAAAAGTCAGTTGTGAATGAAATGTACTTTATATACTTAGAGTTAAGTAGCTATAGCACTAAAAACTGGTTCTGGAGCCAAGGCCTGATCAAATCTGGCTCATATTAGGCTCTGCATAAAGGATCTCATATGTTTCCCACAATGGCCTCCAAGTTATGAATCAGCTACAAAGGAGGTCCTTTATCTAAACTAACTATACTCTGTGGAGTAGCTGTGTTCGAAGAACTAATGTACAAGATAAGTGGGAAAACTGCCATCCACATGAGCCTCATACTGAAAGCTGCTTCATTGTCAACATGGGTCAGTAAGCCTTACTACAATATATCTAAGATAGTTCAGGACTGGATGGTCCACAGCACTTTACGTAAGACGATTCTTGCTCCCAAAACAGCACTTAGGTGCCCCCCCATTAAAATAACAAATTAAAAATGGTTCATGTAAGCTCATTAAATCTTGAGAGATCTCTATGATCTTATCTAAGATCTCATAATACTGTATCTTTAAAGAAAATGCCAAAATCTCACGAAATTGCAAACTTCACTGAGAACATCAAAATCTCAGGACCTCATGTGAGAACTCAGTGAGATCATCAAAGTCTAGGAATATCTGACAATCCTATGAAATACTAGGTGATTTCACATGGTTTAGGAACCTTGCTGAAAATGCAAGTAAGGCCACGCTGGTCAGGGTCTAGGTAGGGAAATCCTATATATGCCACCTTCAGTTAACAGATACTAGAAATAAAATAGATCTGTTTGGATAAAATCAAAACCTTAATTCATCTTGCAGCTGCCTTTATCTCCTCCAGAGCAACTGCTTTCCTTCATAACAAATGATTTTAGAGGCCCTATGCACCATCTGGCACATACAGAATTCAAAGCAACTGATTTATACAGCATGTGGCTCCCAGGTTATATACAGCACACTAACTAGCTCACCTAATACTTCATAAAACTTTTTTGGACTTCCAGGAAGACAAAAATATATGCCTGGAATGCTCAGTATGACCTTGATAGTGATTTGCTTCTTGTTCTTCCATCCGTTTATCCACTTTCTCTCTCTCACACATGCACAATTATTCATCTCCTATCCATCTTGCACAGTTGCTCTGGGAAGAAGGAAAAAAGGCAGAAGCCAGGCCGCCATATAGCACAGTCCTGATTCTGCCTCCCAACTTGTTTCTTGCACTTCCAGTCAGGAGCGCCGCTGACCTGTAAGGCACCTTTGTGTGTCACGTGGCAGCTGCAGCTTCCCAGAGCTTCATTCTCTCTTTTCTTCTATAGCACAAGTGAAGATGCACGGAGTAGTAACTGGACAGGCCTCTTCCCCTACCATTCCCATCATTTGGTGCCCCCCATGCATGCTTCTAGTTTTGTAGAAGTGGGAGGTAAAAAACAGCACAAACCCACAGCCCTGCAAGGAGAACTGTTCTCTGTAGTTTTGGACACCATTTTCTTATTACAAAGTACAGTACTTGCATTAAGAAATTTAAGAGTGTGTGTAAAAGTGAGAAGTTCCAATGAAAACTTTCTTAAAACCATCCCCCTAATAAAAAGCTGAGTCTCTGGCAAAGAAAAAAAAAAAAGCTGGAGGGAGTGGTAGAATAGACAATATTTACTGGAGAAGAGATTTGGTGGAATCTCCAAGTCATACTAGTACAGTGCAAAAGTAGCAAGAGGACTTGGAACTTCAGAGACACAGATGGGCTCAGGCTTTCCCCCAACCTGAACTTGATCACATATGAAACAGCCTATATACAGTATATATACATACCCAGCTAACAGAACAAAACCACTACATTTCATTTCATTTCATTTCATTTCATTTCATTTCATTTCATTTCATTTCTGGCATTTATAGGCCACACCAATCTGTTACAACTCTGGGCAGCTTATAGAACACAACAATAAAAAGCAAAAATAAAAACAAGGAATTACATCACTAAAATGAGAAAGTCCATAAAAAGACTCCTACCATTCAAAATATCACAACATCACACAAGGCATCCATCACCCACTCTGATAGAGCCAGGTTTTAAGGGCTTGTTTAAATAGGGGTGGGGGGAGAAATGTGAATATTGGGGGAATGGTATTCCGGGGGTAGGTGACAGAGAAGGCCCATTTCCAGGGTTCTGCCAGCTAACACTGCTTGATCTATGGCAGTGTTGTCCAAACTTGGCCACTTTAAGATGAGTGGACTTCAACTCCCAGGCTGGCTGGGGAATTCTGGGAGTTGAAGTCCACTCATCTTAAAGTGGTCAAGTTTGGACAATACTGATCTATGGAGTCTGCTGACTCTGTCAGATCATGTGGGATGGGCAGAAACTACAAGGGATAGGCAGTCCCTCAAATAACCAGGCCCAATGCTACTATACTCTTCAGGACTGGAGGTGGTTATACCTTTGGCCTGAAATCTCACTGTGTACCTGGGACATGTGGTTATCTATCAACAGCAGCTCCACATTCTGGTCTATATTCTGTTTTACATTTGAATAACTTGAGAGCACTGGAGAGGACAATAATCTCTGGGAATGATTCAGAGTGGTTAGCTGCAGTATGTAGATACAATCACTGTAACACTTTAAGGGCAAAGAGATAGAATGGTTGGTATCCAGCCTTACTTACAGGTTCTTCCCAGTGGAGGGGAGAATCCTACCTTGAGGGGGAAATCCTCATTTGGTCTTCAGGAGGACTCCAAGATTGCTATCATATAACACTCTTACCTGGGAAAAAGTCCCACTGAACTCAACAGGACTCATTTTTAGTTCACCTGCTTAGATTTGTAAAAGATCCAGCAATTAATGTCAGACTTACATGGAGATGGATCCACAAAAATTGGATCTATGTTATGAAGCAGCTCCTTCCTGGGTGATGGCTTTCCTTCACTGAAACAAAGTTTATTATAAAAGGATTTAATCTCCTTCCACAATTCAGTAGAATCCCATTCCTCCTATTTCAAAGCTTCCTTTTGTCCAGATTTGAACAGAGGAATTCTTGTTAACCAATTACATTTGCAAAGTTACTCCAAAACAAGTTTAGAATAGTGGGTGCCCCTTTCATTGCATTGGGAAAACAATACCTACTTTATTTCTTTACTTTAGGGAGTATGTCTGGTTTTCCTTACATAAAATGAAAATTAGAGAGATTTGCACCAATCTCTTAAAATATAAGCCAATTCAAAAAATTTACTTTAAATTTCTTTAAAATAAAGTAAAGTATATTCGTGGTTCATATCTCACACTAAGTCATAGTTGGATTTAAGCATGGTTTGTTCAATAAGATAAAATATCAGGGTTAGCATTTTGTGCTAAACCCTAATTCATGGTTTATAAGCCACAATGGCTAGCTTAACTACAGCATGGTAATCTAAAATAAGAAACTCTATTATGGCTTAATGCAATACTTCAATTCATTTAGGAAAACTACAAGATGAAATTAAAAACACCAAACCATAAAATCTGTAAAACAACAAATACCTTGCTTCATATATAAAAACTGTTTTCTAAATAGCTAAAGGGAGAATCTTAGAAGACCTTTTCTGGGAAAAAGTTCCAAAGCTGCTATGCTACTTACTGAAAAGGCTCTTATCCATGTTTTGCCTCACTGACTAGAGCTCTCTTTCTGAATCTCAACCCACAGGGCTAATCATACAAAAGATGTTCTAGAGAGTACCCCATGTGGTCTCTTGCTCTCTCTCTGCTTCCAAACACTGCTCAAGGAGTGCGTCACAAGACTGTGGTTTAGCATATCTGAGATTTAGTTTTACTCGGCTTATACGACGCTGGTTGCTATGGTGCAATTTTATTTAGACAGCCTTGTCAGATCAGAATCTTAGTTGGTCTGTTGCACTTAGAAAAGTTCAGGGACACCAGCTGCCAGAGAATGCCCAATCATTCATAAAATACCACCCTTGTTTCAGATACTCAGTACCTAAAACATCTCCAGAGATGCTTGTCTGACCATTAATAATAAAAATATTACCCTTGGCGGGCAAAATAGTTTAAATAGCTCTAATAGAAAGCTGTTGTAACTGATGCGTGACAGAATCAAGCAGGGAGGAGAGCGTGGTCAATTTCATGTACTTTGCCCTTATTGCAAAACTGTAAGTACAACAGATTTTTTTTTCCGGGGGGGGGGGTCCCCCAATAATCCCATACCCAAAATACATCTATCATACTTTAAAAACCAATCTATAAAAACCCAGCCATTATATTTTTCAGTGAGAAGTTTTTGCTGAAATGTTAGGGCTGTAAGTCACTTTATGCTGCTGATAGCTTATTAAGCAATTATCATCTCTCCATGTTTACTTTGTGATTCTGAAAACCAGTTACTTTTCTACGATGACAGAATTAATCTGGTTACATTTTTAAAACTACCAGCTCTCTGGGGAAATCTGTTTGTATTGTGAAATGCTATAAGAGGAACTGTAGAAGCAAACACTTCTTCTTCTTCTTCTTCTTCTTCTTCTTCTTCTTCTTCTTCTTCTTCTTCTTCTTCTTCTTCTTCTTCTTCTTCTTCTTCTTCTTCTTCTTCTTCTTCTTCTTCTTCTTCTTCTTCTTCTTCTTCTTCTTCTTCTTCTTCTTCTTCTTCTTCTTCTTCTTCTTCTTCTCCTTCTCCTTCTCCTTCTCCTCCTCCTCCTCCTCCTCCTCCTCCTCCTCTTTTCAAGATACTTCATTTCCTCCACAGGTTTGCTGTTTAAAAGTACTCATGAACATAGCTTCCCTCACATTTGTTCCCTCACATATGTTCCCCTAACATTTTTAGAGTTGAATAGGCTTTTTATCAAATTCATTTTTAAAAAAAAAGTTCTATCATATTAATAATATATATTTTAAAAGCATATTTTGCTTCTTTGGCTTCATCAAATTCTGCTTCAAGCATGTTACCTGAGTGTTTTCCAGATATCAAAGCCATCTAAAGGCTTTGTGCCATTGGTATGTCCTCCAGCAAGCTTCACCAAAGTTGGCAGCCAATCAGAAATGTGGATCAGGTCATGGCTTTCTACTCCCTTCCGTTTCAGTAAAGGACTGGCAACAAATCCAACTCCTCTCACTCCTCCTTCCCATAATGTCCACTTTCTTCCTCTTAAGGGCCAGTTGTTTCCACCTCCCAGAGTCTGGCCTCCATTATCTGAAATACATTTAACAACACATGTAAACCGATCCTTCTAACATCTTCTCATATACATTTATGTAATACTTTATGCACGAAGCAGGAGGTTGGACTTGACAGACAACTTGCTCCATCCTGCTCTATGATTCTATGTAAATTTTATTTGTCAGTATATTAGACCAACTTTTTCAATAGGAAAGTAGAAGGCTGTATTTTAACAGGGAGAGCCTACAATTCAACACATGGGGTCACATATTGCTCTATGCCAAAATGTGTGTTACTTCTGGATTCATCTGATAGTCTGAAACCAGCAGCTATGGTTTGTACATCAGGGTTTATGGCTTGATTTTATAACATCAGCCCACTGCTATTTAGACAACAAACCATGGCTAAACAAATAATGGTTTAGCACAATATGTGAGTCAAACTGATAACAAGGAAAAGTAAAGAAAGGATCAGTCCCCGGCATGTCCAATGAAAGACTCTGGAAGCATATAATAACAAAAATCCTTGCCTTCAATTTCAGAAACACAATCAGTGAGAATAACAGTATTGGGCTGGATTGATCAATAGTCCAAGTCATTAAAAAACAGCATCATTTGTGATATGAAATATGAATTACATCCAATAATTCATATACAGAATTCCTCATGGTATGCTCCAGCAAACATAATAATTTACTAAATAATTAGATAGGTATACATGTGCATATCTTCATACAGCACTGATGTGTTTTCAAGATATTTGCAGAGTAAAAACAGTTTTTTTCATTAGTGGAAAAAAAACAGTATAATTATTTTTCTTCTTGCAATCTAATATTCATTAAATTAAACAAATATTTTATGCTGGTGCAGGTGGATCATTAGTAGGGCTACAAAATTTAATCAAGTAATTGGTTGAATCATTTTTAAAATACTTTGATTAATCTAATTATAATTGACTAAAAATGTTCCCAATTAACTGGGAATCAGATTTTTAAAAATACAAAATATTTATTAAACTGGTAAGGACAATTTAAAAGAGCCTACTTTGTGTCTTATACATCAATGTCCAGTGTGCCACAGTGGATGTATGCATCAAGAGCAGGCCTGCAAATGGGAAATGCTACATCTTTTCTGGAATAACTACTTCGTCTATGGAGAAAGCAGCATGTCAGCAGAAGGGATTTTGCTAATTCCTACCTTCTGAAGCTTCTGCCCCACTTTCTAAACTGCTTTGAAATATTCTACAAGCCTACCATTCAGAAGTTGATATATGTGCCTATGCTCATGTGCAACATGCTACAAAAGAAGAAATAAGCAAAACTCTCCCTTCCATGCCCATGTGTGATGTTAACACTTATAAAAATGTAGTGGATAAATTAATAAATTAATTTTTGAAAGAAATTCATGATGCCCCTAGTTGATGAAGTCAAATTACGATCAGAATCTAGGATCTACATTGCCTTCCTTTTACTGAAAATGTGCTATATTTAAGTTGTGGCTCATAGCATGTTGTTATATAGTCTAAAAAACTACAACAAAATAGGCATTTCATTTTTAATTTAGGATTCTTTCTCCAGAGACCATAAGGTAAGAAATTAAGGTGACCTAACCAATACATTGGTTTGGAATGTGGTATCAGCAGACAATATTGAATTGCGCATATCCATTCCAGGTTGAGCAAGAGATATGGTGGAAGTCTTGACTTGGGGCTTGGAGGCTATTAGGGATTAGATGTATCCCAACAATGTGGAAGTGCTGTTTGCTCAGAAACCTTCCTGCTCCATGGAGCTTCACTTCTAAAGGAGGTGGCACTATACCTGAAGGAGCATGTGCACAACCTGGAGATCCTTCTGGACTTGCAGCTTTTGCTAGATCAGCAGGTTGAGGTCATAATTAGGAAATCTTTGCCCAGTTTCAGCTGGAGCTCCAAATGTAACCTTTCCTGGCTCAGTTGGTTGGCAATGTTAACTGATACCCTTATCACCTCATGGTTGGATTACTACAACTCACTCTAAATATAGCTGTCCTTGAAGACAGCTGTTTAATTGTTTTAATTGTTCAATTAAATTGTCCAATTAAATTGTTCAATTAATTTAATTAAACAATTGTTTAATTGTTTTTAATTGTGCTATACCACCCAGAGACACTACGGGCAGCTATATAAATTTGATAAATAAATAAATAAAAAATAAAGACAATTCAGAAATACAGGTAGTCCTCAGTTAACAACCACTTGTTCAGTAACCATTTGAAGTTACAATGGCATTGAATGAGTGGTACTTACAACCCGTCCTCAAAGCTCTGACTGTCCCAGCACCCCCGTGGTCATGTAATTGCGATCTAGGCGCTTGGCAACTGGCTCACATTTACAACAGTTGCAGCGTCCTGCAATCATGTGATCACCATTTGCAAACTTCCCTGCCGGCTTCCACAAGCAAAGTCAGTGGGGAAGACAGCAGGGAAGGTCACAAGTTGCTTGGGTAAGTCTCCCTCACACTGCAGCAGCCACCCCCAGCCCCATCTAGCTTGTGCCATGCTGGCCCCTTGCGCAATCTGCAGCAGCCACCCCAAGCCCTGCCACGCTTGCACTGCATCTCACCGGCCCCTCACACACCCTCCTGCACCCTGCAGCAGCCATCCCAAGCTCCACCACACTCGTATCATGCTGCACCAACCCCTCGTGCATCATCCTGCACCCAGTAGCGGCTACTTATCTGCCCACCAGCCTGCTTGCAAGCCACCTGGGAGTTGCAACTTCCCACTGGCTTCCCCACTGATGTTGCTTGTAGGAAGCTGGCAGGAAATTGCAAAGAGGTCCTCGCTTAACGACCCACGTTTCTTGCTTAACAATGGCAATGGGGTTGCCATCACTAAGCGATGTGGTCATGTGACATCGTGCTTTATGACCACATCGCTTAGCGATGGAAATTCTAGTCCCAATTACCATTGTTAACAGAGGACTACCTGCACAATTGGTGTGAAATGAAGCTGCCTACTTATGAACAGGAGTGAACCATTATAGTACAGTAACTATATGCTGATTATCTATAATGACCCAGGTCCTCATTACCTCAGGACTGTATGTTCCCAACAGAATCTGCCTTGAAAATGTTGGCAAAAAGAACATGCTATGGGTCTCCCCAACATCACTTTGCTTTCTCATCAACTAATGATTTTCTGCTGAATTAATGATCTGCCTCTACTGAGAAGTATTGTGTTTGATATCAAGTTGTATGAAAATTTGGGTAGTAATGATTAGAACTTTATAGCTAAGACATCAAGGATCAAAACAAAGGGGTGATGAGTGTATAGCAGTGAACTGGTCAGTAGTCTGGACAGGTAACACATAACATGTTTAAAGATACTGATCTAGCAGCTGCAATTTTTTTTTGTAACTATGTTTAATTCTAGAAGAAACAAAGTACATTAGGTTCTGATAGAAAATGTGAAAAGTTACATATCATCTAAATCCCACTGATTTCAATGTGAATCAAGCACAATGATTTCACTGGGAAGAAACTGAAAATATTCCTGTCTGAATCCATAACATTATTCAAAAGTGTTAATATCCAAATAAACAGTTCCAACTCTTGGGATTATAAGGTAGAGAACACGACTAAAGCCTTGGATAGCTGCTCCTGGTCTATATAAACAATATAATGTAAGCTAGAGGGACCAATGACCTGACTGGATAAGGGCTGTGCCCCAGTGTGGTGACTACAGGCACCAGTATGTTGATGGACACCTTCCTACCTTGCCCACCAGGTTCCATATTACAGGCTTACATTCTTTTAATATGAAACAAAAATTAAACAAAAGAATGGTGTGTCTTTTCATCCAGACTCAAACCACCCAGAGCTAGTTATTCTGTTCTGGAAATTAGATTGGTCCTGACCCTGTTGGCCTCTCATAAGGCCTTAAAGACATGGTTGTGTCATCAAGCCTGGGGAACTGGATGTGTGGCAGAGCCTATGCAATGCTTATGTTGATTTGTCAGTTGTTTTGTTTTTCATCTCTGCTGCCGATTATGTGTGTTGTGTTTTTATTGCTATGCATTTTATGATGTTTTTAACATTGTTAGCCACTGAGAGTCATGAAATTGAAATGTGCAGCCATATAAATTGAAATAATAAATAAATAATTGTCAATCCACAAAACCAAGCCAGCTTCGTTAAGATTTATATTGTTCCCTTTTTTTCCTTAGTTTCACAAACACACAATGCATCCATTGTTTCCTTCATTTCATATATTAACTAATGCTTTTACCATTTACTCCTCTTATATTCCAAGTCACAATATTCCATATGTTGTGGTTGTCAACAGATGAGCCTGCAAGGCTTTGGTCAATTGAGGCTTATACAAAAAAATGTTTTTTGTGTGTGTTAAAAACATTTAACACAAAACACACAAAAAACATTTAAGTTAAATGGGGAAAAACGTGTTTTGTGTTAAAGGTTTTCAAGTTAAATGGGGGAAGAGTCTAAGATATTAGCTTTAGCAGTACTCATGTCACATGCTCACATGCTAATGCTAGGGATACAATGCCAGTCAGTTCTGGCATACTTTTGCCATTATACCACAGGGGCAACCCAAGCATTTTCACAAATTTTTATGCAAGCTAGTGTCTCTGATTTAAAGACTATCTTGCAAACCAATCTCCTATTGTCCACATCTCATCAACTAGGAGGTACATGCAATGTACTGATTTACACAGGATGAAATATGCACACATACACACAGAAAAACAAACTCACTAATAGCAAGACTGATTTCTGATGACTACAAGGGCCATAACGGAGCTACCAAACATGAACAATTTCATTTGGCTTTGTTATTCAGATTGTCGTAATTCTTTTATAATCTGCCTCCTTAGATTGATAGGATGTTAACCAATTTGTTAATTCACTCATGGGAATCCTGTCCTGATTATTTTCAAAACAATTCACTATCATATCAAGACAGATATAGCTCCACATTTCAATCATGCAGGAGTTCAAGGAAAACTATGAGATAATTGAGTTTCTGTATCTTTAATTACACTAAATGCAAATGTGTAGATGAATATACATTAAAATAGGCACAATATCATTAAAAAGAAAAATACCCCAAACCCCCCCCCAACACACACAAACTCTAGAAATAAATTTTGCATGTCAACGTCTCAGATACTTTGTACCATCTTCGGCCCACTAACATACTTATCCTTCCCCTCCCTGCATGCCAAATATGGTTTCTAGTAGTTAGAGGTTAGTTCCCGGCAATCATGCCTTTTCCATTCTTTCCATTTCTTCCAAATTTAGAGACCAGTGATCATTAAGTCTATAGTCCCAGATATTTGGAGAACATTAGTTTGAAAAGGGAGATCAAATATCATACTTACATATCAATAGATACAAGTATTATGATAAAAGATAAATATCCAATAATCTGTTACAAGTCAGGCACCTTGAAAATCAAAAGAAGGCATTTTAAATGGCTTTCTAAGGTAGCCTACACAATTTTGTTATTCTTTGGCACAACACAACTGAAGAAAAATCAGAAAAAAATTATGCAAAGAATAATTAGTGGTCAAGATGCCATTTCCTGCATAAACATCTTGATAGTCTGTTCATGATTCAAGATAAGCTGTAATAAAATGGCAATTTTAGCAGATAAGAAAGCTCCAAACGCCTCCTAAAGAATTTGAAGTATATCTATTTTTATTAGGAAAATAAACCAAGTTAGCTTTTTTAATGTTTTGTGCATACTGAATGGTTCTTGTGAAATAATTAGATTTGTAAACCCATAAGATTACTCTGATGGGTTTACACTGCATTTGGGCTATGGCATTATCTAGCAACATTGTTCCACTGAACTTCCAGTGAACACGGTCAAGGCTTTAGTTAGTAATCCTTTTAAAATTTATCTAACCAACTGGCCATCATCACTGTTTACCTGAGCTTGTGTATGGCACTAAGCCATAATTTGCTTAACCCTGGTTTCGTGAATAAACCACAATAGGCTGGGTTTACAAAACATACTAAGCAATAACTCATGGTCTGCAAGCCATAATGGTGGGGTTTTCAAATCATGCTACAAACCAGATTATGGATCAGTCCAATGTACAGTAATTCAAACCTGTAAGTATGCATTTGCTGAGTTTGGTGTGCCCTAACAAAGCCATTCTTGGGGCAAATAAATGATTTTACTCTATCTACAGTGCTATGTTGAATGTGTGATAATTAAACTGTGGGCTGAATGAGGATACCTGCACATTTTGGTTGCATGTGGCAATTTCAAAGTTTCTGTTTCAATATGGAACTACGAAGCCTTTTATTTTAATATTCAGTAACAGAAGTAATAAAAAGTATTATTTCTTTGGCTATTGCAGGAATAAGAACTGCTGATGCATTAGCTCTGTCAACTGAGTATAATTCATTACAAATTATGTGCACACAATGTACTGAGGAACATTGGATGAATAATCATCACACTGACTTGGAGAGCCAACTTTCTCAGTTAGGATAACTGCTATTGCAAGTTTACTGTACTTTATGAAATTATTTCTTGAGAAATAACTTGTAAATCTCTCAAGCAGAGAGTCTCCTCTGAAATAGTCCTAAATATTATCCTGTGATGGAAAGGCAGAGGCTTAACATGAGAGAAGAATTATACTCATGCCTTAATCTTAAATACATTAGTTGGTACAAGAAAAAGATACATCCACTGATGACATTCTGTGTGAAAAAACAGCAACTTTCATACGCACTGTGTGTGATTGGTTCTGTGAAAAAGAAAAAGAAAAAGCTTCTGCATGCAGGAAAAAAAATCTGAGCGCAACTTGATTTTCTCATGCCATGTTCTTGTGCAAAGTGCTTGTGTGAGGCAAATGTATTTATTTGATCAAGTTATATAGCTGCCCTACATACAGTCAGGTCCAGAAATATTGGGACATCGACACAATTCTAACATCTTTGGCTCTATACACCACCACAATGGATTTGGAATGAAACAAACACAATGTGCCTTAACTGCAGACTGTCAGCTTTAATTTGAGGGTATGTACATCCAACTCAGGTGAACGGTGTAGGAATTACAACAGTTTGCATATGTGCCTCCCACTTGTTAAGGGACCAAAAGTAATGGGACAACTGGCTTCTCAGCTGTTCCGTGGCCAGGTGTGTGATATCCCCTCAGTACCCCAATTACAATGTGCAGATAAAAGGCCCAGAGTTCATTTCAAGTGTGCTATTTGCATTTGGAATCTGTTGCTGTCAACTCTCAAGATGAGATCCAAAGAGCTGTCACTATCAGTGAAGCAAGCCATCATTAGGCTGAAGAAACAAAACAAACCCATCAGAGAAATAGCAAGAACATTAGGCATGGCCAAAACAACTGTTTGGAACATTCTCAAAAAGAAGGAACGCACCGGTGAGCTCAGCAACACCAAAAGACCTGGGAGACAACGGAAAACAACTGTGGTGGATGACCGAAGAATCCTTTCCCTGGTGAAGAAAACACCCTTCACAACAGTTGGCCAGATCAAGAACACTCTCCAGGAGGTAGGTGTATGTGTGTCAAAGTCAACAATCAAAAGAAGACTGCACCAGAGTGAATACAGAGGCTTCACCACAAGATGTAAACCATTGGTGAGCCTCAAAAACAGCAAGGCCAGATTAGAGTTTGCCAAACGACATCTAAAAAAGCCTTCACAGTTCTGGAACAACATCCTATGGACAGATGAGACCAAGATCAACTTGTACCAGAGTGATGGGAAGAGAAGAGTATGGAGAAGGAAAGGAACTGCTCATGATCCTAAGCATACCATCTCATCAGTGAAGCATGGTGGTGGTAGTGTCATGGCGTGGGCATGTATGGCTGCCAATGGAACTGGTTCTCTTGTATTTATTGATGATGTGACTGCTGACAAAAGCAGCAGGATGACTTCTGCAGTGTTTCGGGCAATATTATCTGCTCACATTCAGCCAAATGCTGCAGAACTCATTGGACGGCGCTTCACAGTACAGATGGACAATGACCTAAAGCATACTGCAAAAGCAACCAAAGAGTTTTTGAAGGGACAGAAGTGGAATGTTATGCAATGGCCAAGTCAATCACCTGACCTGAATCCCATTGAGCATGCATTTCACTTGCTGAAGACAAAACTGAAGGGAAAATGCCCCAAGAACAAGCAGGAACTGAAGACAGTTGCAGTAGCGGCCTGGCAGAGCATCACCAGGGACAAAACCCAGCGTCTGGTGATGTCTATGCGTTCCAGGCTTCAGGCTGTGATTGACTGCAACGGATTTGCAACCAAGTATTAAAAAGGGAAAGTTTGATTTATGATTATTATTCTGTCCCATTACTTTTGGTCCCTTAACAAGTGGGAGGCACATATGCAAACTGTTGTAATTCCTGCACCGTTCACCTGAGTTGGATGTACATACCCTCCAATTAAAGCTGACAGTCTGCAGTTAAAGCACATTGTGTTTGTTTCATTCCAAATCCATTGTGGTGGTGTATAGAGCCAAAGATGTTAGAATTGTGTCGATGTCCCAATATTTCTGGACCTGACTGTATATAACTCTTTTCTGAGTGTAGAAGTATATGCCAATCAGAGTTCTGTAAAGAAGGTCCACTGATTTCAATGGAATTCACTATCACATGTTTATTTAGGAATGGAGCCAAAGTCTTATATCTGTTGCCAAAACCTTGTATCTACTGAATGAATACTCAAATGCTGCAAAATTGTGATTAAAGTGTGTGTGTATGTGTTTAGCCACTACAGGAAGTTTATTTTGAATACACTGTTTGGGCATTCCCCAAAGCCTTTTGAAACACTATGTTCTTTTAGAGCAGGATCTACTCATCTGATTTTTTTTTTTTTTAGTTAAGGATCTAATTGAGATGTATATTTATAATGTCTTCAAAAGGGCCAAGGAGGAAATGAGGCCACTCTTGCAGATGTTGGGTAGGAACTTCAAACAAACAAACCTCACTATCTTACACTCCTAGCAACATGAGAAAAAAAATCTTTTACAGTCACAAGTAAAAAGTCTGCTGGAGAGATAAGATTTTTGTTAAGGCTGAGGAAAATCTAGAATCTCTTTTCCTATAACAATTCTGACTACTATGCCTTTCCTGTTTGTGGATCAATGTCACTATTGCTGCTTTCATTTTACACGTGAGAAAGTAGGGATATCTGGGTGGTGGGTGAGTTAAAAAGTCAAGCTGGTGGCCACAACTGCATATCTGAAGCCCTGTCCCTTTTTATGTGCATCATATGCGCAATACATATAAAAAAAAGGTGTGCAGTCATGGCCACCAGCTTGATTTCCTGTGAGAAAAGCTACCTGTTCACATGAGGATGTGCAGCCGAAGGGTCTTTTCCAATTGCAGCCAAACAGGCCCTTCAGGAAATGAACCGGATTCCTAGCAAGGCAGCACTGCAGGAGAACAGCTTCCTTTAAAATAAATAAATAAAAGCTGAACCCCACTCTCTATTCCTTCCTTCCAAATATACTTCGGTCTGGTAAGGCTTGGGGGGTGGGTGGGGGAGAAGAGAGACGGAGAAGGGACCATCTCTATGATTGTACTTTTGGGGCTTGGGAATGGCTACCTCCCCTCTCCCCAATTTACTTGAGGTGGCAGGCAGGGGCTGCCCATTGTCGCTTACCCGACTCAAAATAAACAGAGCAATCTGGAGCTAATTCGAGCGGGATCAGGATATAACTGGGAAAGGCTTTAAGGGGGGTGGGGAGCGAAGGGGGGAGGAGGCGCAGGGGGTGAACAATGGCTCTGTGAAGCTGAACAGCAGCTTGGACAGGAAGGCTCTGCAGACAGGCTGGCAGACAGCTGTCAGCCATTCCAACAACATTTCCTGCAGCCAATGAAAACTGGCCAGCATCTAACCTCCGGAGCCAGCCCAGGAACACCAACAAAGGATTAAACGTTTCAGCATTGGCGGCCTGAGTGTCACGGACATAATTCAGTGTCAGGGATATTCCAGCTGCACGTGGCTTCTTTTTCCCCTTCCTCTCCCTCCCTCCCCCATTCACAAATAAAGAGCAGCTGCAATTAAAGTGCCGTATCTGCAAAACACAGGCCAAAAGCCAATAAACTGGCTTTATTTACTGTGAACTATAACTGGGTTCAGGCAGTCAGACATACAGTATGTACATCTGTTTTGCAAATCAGTGCTCTCCCCAGAGTGACATGTATTTTTAACTATTAAAGAAGCAATAAGGGAACACCAGACCAAAAAAAAATCAAATCTTTGCATTTAAATGTTCTACAACAGACCTAAGAATTATTCTGAAATAAATAATTCACACCTAAATACTGAGAATATTTATTCTTTACATGACTTCAAGTAACATCTAATGCTGATCAGCACTTAGTACTTTTAAACATTACAAAAATGACTTCTCAATCAAAGAATAATCTGTCCACCTATTTTTTGAATTTTTGAATTTATTTTACTTTTCCATTATAGTTTATGGACATCTGCACTGCCCTTAAGAGATGGATAGCTATTTCCACATATTCAGGAAGAAACTAACAGCAAATTCTACAGATGTCATATAACAGACCGATATAAGGTATAGACTGACAAATTATCATGAGTCTGATTTCATAAAGAACTGAATTCCAAATACTTAATATTCACATGCTATCTGAAGTAGATTTAGCAGAGCAGAGCCCTCACTGACTCTTTAGAAGTTTCTCATCCCACTTGAAACATATACTCCAAGGCCAATCTTCAAATATTCTCAAATATTTCTTTTCATCTGGACTAGGGTTTTACATGCCTACTTTTTGTTCAAAGTAAAGCTGACCCAATTTTGCTTTTTTAAAAAATGCTTAATGTAACAAGTACTTTGGCTGTTTCTGATTTTCAAGAATTCCCCAATTGGTTCAGAGCTTTACAATAAAGAAGCTAAGACACTTTGTCTCTAGAATTCTTTTTCCTAACATTTTTTTCTAGCAGCCACTGCAGAATATAGCACAAAGGCACTAAGGGACCATGTCAGGAGGACTTTCAGAGTAACTTAGCATCATACAAAAATGTATCGGTACCCATGGAAATTATATTCTCTTCCTCCCACCCCATCTTCATAACATAAATATTTTTAAGTACCCTCTTAAGCATACTTTTAGCTGACTGTTTCCTGACTTAGAAGCCATAGGATAAAGAGCCATACAAGAACTTTCTCTAATCTGATGGTCTCCAGATGTACTGTGAGTACATCACCCAGAATTCCCAGCCAATATAGCCAAAACTGTGTCCCCAAACATCTGATGCATTTAGGCCTGGAAATGGCTGCTCATAGTAAGGCTATTTCCATCCTACTGAGTTCAGACATCTGTTTCCCACATTATTATTCAAGTCCCAGACATAATATAGGAAGGTACAGAGGAAAATAATGAGAGACTTAAGGAAGGAGATAAAGAGGTTTTAAGAGAGAGGGGTTATGGAAAATAAAGAAGCAGCAGAATGGGAAGGAAGCGGTACAGACAAAATAGGATCAGGACAGATCCCTGAGTAGGAAACTTATGAGATTCACTAAAACTATTTTTTAATTCCTCTGTCAATGATCTTAATGCACATTAGGGAAAAACGTTTTTTCTTAGATAGCTTCATGCCCATTTTTTATGGGGACACAATCCACACAAAATATAATATTTGAAATGATCAGATAGATCTATGTTGTTCACTCATGACAGAAAGACTAATAATTATAATGTTATAGTAATGCCCATATTTTGCATTTCCCTTATTACTCATTTTCTGGGCTAGGAACCTAAATGGACAAAAAGCAAGGGATAGAAACAATTAGATGCAGTTAGGAGAGGGGGTCAAATGAACTTAAAAAGTCCCTGGATATATTGATGTGAAAACACAGATGTTTGGGGCAATGGTAGTCCTCGGCTTAATTTAATGTCATCCTCAGCTTGATTTTAAAGGCTGTTTTTAAGTCAGACCTCTGTAAAGAGCGAACTGTCTCTTTGCTGACAACCTACAATATGAGGAAGAAAAGCAAGGAAAATGTGTATGCAGAAAAAGAACGGAAAGCAATATAAACAAGAGTGAATGCCAACAAGAGAGTAGGCCTGCTTGATTCAATCCCATCTATCGTTGGCATGCACTGCAGTTCCCAACAGATTATTCCTGCAGGAATGTGGTCCTTGAAAATAAATTATACACGGTCTTCATAAAAGGACTTTAAATTGGTCTCCCAAAAGAGGAAGAGCCCATGTAATTATTTCAGCAGGGGTACATTGACATGAATTATATCCCATTGAAATAAATCAGGGAATGAAACTTAATGACCACATGATACATGGAACTTTGTGCTTTCAAACCTTCATTAAAGTGCTAAGCATTTTAATTTCCAATTAAGCACAAGAGAGAAAATACACATAATTTTTTCCTAAAGCCACACAAATTTGTAACTTAGTTATAACATTTTCTTGCAATTTATTCAACCTATTAAGCAAAACTAGCAGTATCCAGACAAACAAAACTGACTAGAACATTCTGTGAGAAAGAGGACATTTGTAGTACTCTCCAAAATGTTTTGTTTACATATTATCATCTTATCCAAAGAACTAAAGGTTTGTACCCTTGAGTTTTTTCCTTATTTATCCAAAACGTGTTATCTGAAACTGACCCATTTTGACAATACATAAAGATAAGATGGTTATGGTTGAAATGTCATGGCTAAATGTTAAAATCATTAGAATATGCAAGACTTCCAGAGTTTCAGAAATCACCTAAATGACCATTTGTAAACCATATAAGTTATAGTATAATTTTTCCTACCTAATATTCAGATGTTATATTCAAAATTATACAGGGATGAGCCATTAGCAAGTAGGAACTACTCTCATCGCAAATAAAAGAAAATACAACTCTCCAGGAGACACAGCTGTTATTGAGAACTCTAGGAAGCCCAGGCACCTGGAAAGCATCTGTAGAAATGAAAATTCTATTCAAAGTGAAACATTTTGGTTCAGTAGATTATCTATGAAGGAAATCTCTAGTAATATAAACCGTGATCTTAAATCATTGTGATGCCTCTTGAATACTAGTGAACAATTTGCAGAATGGCATTTTTTGTCTCTGAGTGAACTATCTCATTAATAAGGGAAATGTTTTGAAAGATTGAGACAGCAACTTTCCCTGTTTGAGACCAAATGCAGCTTGGTATCTCACTTTTTCCAGAATTCCCTCTACAAACTATCTAAACATCATACAAAAGAATGAACAAGCTGAATGTGCATTTTGTATCTTAGATGGCAAGTCACTGTAAGATATCAGATGTTGTGATAGGAAAGTGATATATAAATGCAGTCAATAATGGATGAAAACCTTTGCTTAGTGTTTATGCATTTGCCTCTAAAGCAAATACAGATTCTGCAACCTGATCTGCTTGGTATTTGTAAGAGCATACCACAATAGGCAGGTAGACATCTACATTGTCTGGCCTACCATGGAAAAGTAAATACTGAGCTGTTTATATTTAAGTTGCTTTGAAGATCATGCTCCTTCTTTATTTGGCCAACTCTTAGAATATATTAACTGTTGGCAGCTATTTTAGAAAGAAAAAATGGCTTAGGGCTTTGAGAGGATCAAACTTGCACAGCCCAAGAATATGCAAAAATTGTGGGAAATTATCTTTCTGAATTTCAAATCAAAGCTGGATTGGATTTAATACTATACATTTATTAAGTGAATTAGTAAAGTATTTAGAAGGGGTTTGGGAATAATCTTTCTAGCTTGTCAAATCTTTGAAAGTTTAGAGAGCTGTGTGGGACAGATGAGTAAGAACAAAACGAAAAGAAAAATATCCACAGAGCAAAGCCTGTCTTTTTATTTATTTTGTCAGATATTTTTCATGTTTTGCTACCACATATATTTGCCTGAAAAAGAGCTTATGCCATCTTTTTATGCTGGATCCAAATAATTGCTGGGCATTACATGCATCCTAGTTAATTTATTTCAGATAATAATTATAATCTAATAATTATAATCTCAAATCTGTGGCCTATTCAAAACATATTTTTAAGGTGGCTTTGGTAGTAGAAAAGCTCCATGTATCCGCAGAACTTCAATATCTTAGCCTTCTGACAAATTGTGATAATACTGATGTCAGGTTATCTTATCTGGCCACTGATATTCTGGGTTCTTACAAAAGTAATAACATTTTTATCCTGCCTTTTGGGGTGGGGATATTATGGATCCCCACCACCACCACCACCACCACCATCTTCCTACCAACATTCTTTTTTCAAAGGCTGGTCATGTTTCAAAATAGGCTCATGTTGCAGGACTTTGGCTCTATTGCCAATGCAAGTCAAAATCCAAAATGTTAGGCACAAAGTTGGAAAAAGATGCTCTAATGCCATCTAGAATTAAGTAGAATGTCTCCATCAGTGCTACCCTAGTTTATAAGCATAAACAGCATTATCTTTATTAGCGCATGCCAAGGGGGTTGCTATATGAGAGACGGAATGAATATTTGGCTTATTTATCATAAGCAGTTTGTAGCATTAAATGCAGTGAAGCACACAATGGTGAAATCTGACATAAACCCTGAGGCCTGATTAATCAAATAGTGACACAATCAAAGTTTGAATAGTGATGACAGATTGGCTTGTTACATGTCAAGGAAAAGGCAAGCTATTAATTAACTAGAAAATCATTTGCAGGTTTAAAATCTCTGCAGGTTTGTAGCAAGCCTCAACATTTCACTGTCGTCTTCCACACCACTTACAATATCTAAAAAATTATGAACACCTAAAGGTGAGGTTGCTTATTATATGGGGAAAACAACATAATTTCTTAAAGAATTAGAAATCCCAGAAAAAGGAGCACAGTGAAAATAAGCACTTCTTAAAGAATATGCTACATTTAATATTTATTAGCAAAACTGTCTCATGGGGCATTCAGAACTGTACACTGTATTCTTCATTTAACTCTAGCAAAGTTTGTATTAAGATACTATATTAGTGATCATATTTGTCTTAATATTTATTGGCAAGGAATTCACCTTTTTCTTTTGAGATAAGTGATTTCCCATTTTTAACTCAACATTGATCTAAGCACTCTCTCCTTTCAGATCATTTTTCTGAACTAAGAAAGGGAGGGTTAGAAAAATACCCTTCCTCATCCTTGCTTTTGGACTTTATTAGCCACTCAGAGGAAAAGAGCAAAATCCTTTCCAAAAATCTTCCCAAGTGCTCTTGCTACTTTGTACTGCTGTTGTTTTGCTGAAAAGAGAAATATATTTTAAGGGAAATAATGCAAGTGAAGAGGGACTGACAGTAGATGGTTATTAAGTTAATGTCCCCTTGGAATAAAATTTATCCAGCCTCCCCAACCTTTTTTAGATTTATGCACAGTGAAGTCCACCAACTTCTCAGATGGTTCCTCCAACCTCAAGTTCTTCATAGACAGACAGTTAAATTGGATTCCATTACTGCTAGCCTACATCCCCTGCTATATTCAGGGGAGCTGAAATATTAAATCCTGCTTCCAAACCTCAGAGTGCCTCTTCCAATGAGTATTTTGCTACCCATATGTCTCATTGTCAAGACATTTTCATGCATGTTGATGAAGGAATCTCAAATGCCATCTGCCAATGCAAAATAATTCTTTTTGATGTTGAACTTCGACTGTCAAGTCAGGGTACTGGAGGCGTTATTACTAAGCAATCCTTGAAAGCCAGCAAATGGTTCAGACTTCCTATATTTTCTGTTGTTTTATGCAACCCACAATCTTTTGCATCTTATGATAGATTGGGATGTTATATAGTGTAGCTTTGCACACTGTGCTCAGCCATGGTTTGTTTCAATCAATTTGCTGAATAAACCACAATTGACATGTTTTCACAGCATACTAAGCCACAATCTACAGTTTATAAACCACAATAGTTGGATTCACATGAAACATAAAACATTAAGCCAAAATCAAAGCAAATGCAATAGTGTGAACCCTATCACAAACTTTCTGCCCTTGGAAAAGGCTCTAAGGCTGCGTTCATGCAACACACTGAACCATAAACTTCCCCTCAACATGTTAGTGTAAAGTATAAGTAACCCATCTGATTACTATATACAGCAGTTAATATATTATGCAGACCCAGAAAATATTATTAGCAGCTTCCATCTCATAATTCTCTCCCTGTACTTGTGCCATAATGACACTGGCTGACATTAGGGTTGATGCTGAATGGCAGAGCGTATATTTTGCATGCAAATGGTCCAAACTTCCATTTTCAACCTCTACATTTATGATGTGAAACATCCCTGCCCTGTAGACAATACTGAGTTAGACAGGCCAATGGTGTGACTCCTTAACTGCATTTGCATGTCAAAATAAATGTGCTTAGTTTAACTATGGTTTGTTGAATAAACACAACTGGTTGGATTTGCGCAACATGTTAAGCATAAATCATGGTTTACAAGTTATAATGGCTGGAACTGTGCAACATGCTAAGCCAAAGATAACAAACCACATTTTAGCTTAGTGGAATGTGTGATCCCAGCCAATTTCCTATGTACACATTTTCCTTAGTCTGTTTCCTCTCTATATTCCAGGGGACATCTTGTGATGGATATGAATGGATGAGTTCTGTTCGAGCCTCAACCAGAAAATGGGCAAATTCAAATCAAATCATCATTTGGAAAACAAGAGCGTTGAGTCTCATAATTTGGGTTGGTAACATGGGATCCTACTAATATTTTTTGACTACATCTCCCAGTTTCCTACCATTGGCCACAGTGGCTGGACCTGAGAGCAGTTGGAGCCTAAATCCTTTGGAGAACACTCTGATGCCTCTCCTTGGATCAAAAGTAAGGGGAAAATCTTGGGGAATTGACAGTACTGCTTTAGGAGGATTATCTGTTTTTTTTTAAGCTATTTCATATTAGCATAATTTAGTTCCTTAGTAAGAGATTATGAGCTAAGAAATCAACAGCAAGAAGCACATTGTAACTGTATGAAAACAGGAACTGAGTCCATCTGCTGAGCCTGGAGTTTGGCTATATATATTAGGAACAATAAAAGGGACACTAATATGTCAACAATTATACTGGGTGGTACCAATGTGGAATGTCTGAAACATGTACTTATTTAAAAGACATGAGGCTATGGACTGAGTTTAAGCAAGGGGCAAGTCTACCAACAATTCAAGTTGTTCTTCTGTTCACATCAGCTTGGAGCATTTAGAACTGACTGCCAAAAACAGCAATGGAGGCCTGCCATTTCGATTTAATTATGATTTTTTAAACTGTGGGAGTGAATCCTTCCAGAACTCATAAAAAGGAAAGATTAGTAGTATATTTACTAGTTATGCAGCCTCTATGAAAGCTTTAATTCAGAGCTTGACTGAGCCACTTAATTTCTAACCTTGGGCATTCCCACTGAACTGGATGCTTGAACTTTTGTACCTCAAGGATTAAGCACCTCCCTCTTCTCTCCCTTTCGGTCTTTGTGTGTTGTGTGTTTCAATGCTGTCCATAAAGAATAATTTCTGTATATTCTTCTCCAAGCAAGATTAGCTCCTTCCCACTCATCCTACTGAACATTTTAAAAAAATCCATCAGAAACCTATACAAGCAACTTCTATATATTGAAGAATTCTGCTCCTCAGACTGAACTCCAAAATCACCCATACATTATGTATTTTAAAACTTTCATTTTAAAGCTTACTTGTGATATACCTGTAGAGTATCTACCTGACTCTCAGCAGTTTTCAGAAAAATGTTAATATGCTGCCAATGCATGACTACACCATTGCACATTTCAGTATTTTAAGCATTTAAATTATATCCAATCCAATCCTGAGTTCATGGACACACAACAAAAGCAAAAGTGTTAATCTTCTTTGAAAAATTAATCACTTTGTTGAAATTCCTCTATTTTCAGATCCATCTCCAAACAGGTGGGACTACAAATTTTCAAGAGGCCCAAAGATTACAATAGGCCTATAGGGGAGGGATGTTCTCTACTGCTGGGAGGAACAAGACTGAGAAGCGATCAGAAACACCTTTTTTCACATTCTTGCTCTCTTTAAACTTTATTACAAAGCCAGTAATAAGCTTTCTGACCTCAAATATCACACTGGGGGAAGCAGGAACTACAGATCCAGCAAATCTCACCAATGAAGTGACTGTAAGTTGCCTATTTGAACTAGCAAGGTGATAATGCTAACTTTGATTATTGTCACCACTGTCCTGTAACTTAGGGGGACTCCAGTATTAATAATTATACCCAAGATCCATGTTTGCTCCTAGAATTGCTCTCTGTGTACAATAGTGCTGGCCGTCAAATACAGTCAACAAAGAGATAAAGCATCTTGGGAGGGAAGGAGGAAAGGGACCTGTGAAATAATTGGATCCCAGACTAACAAAAAAGGAACTCTTTTGTTTGTAGCTGAAAAAACAAGGCTTATGGATTGGAACAAGAAAGCAGTTCGCAAGAATGGAAAATTGAGGACAACATACAAAGCAAATACTTAGTAAATAACTGCACTTGTAACTTGTAGTAATATACCTAAAATTGAGACAGGCACACAAATAGTGTGTTAAGGAGGAACTACTTTTTTGCCATCAGGCAGACCAACTGGGTTTTTTTTTTAACTGCCAATTCTCATGATTCTCTTTCCCTCTATTTTCTGGCTGGGGAATTCTGGGAGTTGAAGTCCACACATCTTACAGTTGCCAAGTTTGAAAAACACTGTATTGGAAAGAAGGAAATTCATTCCTAACAGCAGTTCTTCAAACATGCTACCATCATTCCAGTTTCTTACACTGGCTTGCTACAGAAGATTATGGAAATTATGTGATAGCATGTATTACATATGTATATATTATGTTTATTTTATATATATGTATATATTATGTATGTATTATATTTTAAATATCTGAATGATAAGTGTTAAGTCACATGCAAACAAAGGGCAAAAATAAATGTAATGCTCAGTGTGTCTCCACTTCAAGCAGCTCAGGAGAGAGGATGTGTTCTTTTGCCATTTTATTCTCGTAACAGTGCTGCAAGGTAGATTAAGTTGAGAGAGTTACCATGAAAATTTGAACCCTGGATCTTTCAGTCCTAATTCAAAGGTGTAGTAATCATACAACTGGATTCATGATTTCAACTAGACAACTTACTCTCTCGAACTGTCACTACTGAAACAAGGATGGGGAACTTACGCTCCTCCAGATGTTGTTGAATTACAACTCACAGCACCTCCAACTAATACGGCTATGGTGAAGGACACTGAAAGCTACAGTTTGGCAGCATCTTGATGGCAATACATTTTTCACCCCTGCACCAGAAAGCCTTACCCAGACTATAGCAGCACACCAAAGAAGAACTGGATATTTACTAAATTGTACTAACTGTTGATGGAAGAGAACATACTCAGATTTATTTCACTTCATTGTTTTTCTGACGAGCTATAACAGTTACTTTTCAAAACAAAGAAAAAATGAAATGAAATGAAATGAAATGAAATGAATTTTTGACTGTGGAAATAAATAAATCTCATATCTTATAGCACCCTCTTCTGGAAATTATCAGATATAGTAGGCATAGCCTTCTCCATAGTTTTATGTTTATACTTGGAACACAGATTGTGCTGAATTTCTACATTTCACAAGGTTGCTAAAGATATAGTGCCTGTCAAATGGCTACCTTATTTATGGGTTTCCATTCCTTCGGTTAAGGATGAGCACTAAAACAGAAATTGGTCTTACTTCAATAGCAGAATCCATTTTCTGTATGCAAAAAGCCCTAGGTTCAATCTTTGATATCTCCTATCCAGAACTCAGGAGAGCTGCTGAGTTGACAATATTGAAATACATTATCTAACTCAGTGTAAGGCAGCTTCCTAAGAAAAAGGTACAAATCTATGTAAAGATTTGTTCAATTATCTCCTGTTTGGACTGTGAAAATTTTCCTGTTAATACTAAGGGTATTCTATGAGGGTAAGTATGATGCTAAATTTAAAAACTTATTTTTCCTTAAAAAGACGGATTCTTAAAAACACCAGGGATACCCCAAAAACATCTTAAAAACTGTACAAAAAATTATTAATGAATATATAACCTTCTGGTAGAATCCTGACGAATTTTATTAATACTTTACCTGAAGATGCTGTTAATGCATTTTAAAGTGTACCTGGACTCCTTTTGCCTATTTGAGAAGCACTTTTAAAACCACCTAAGTCAGCTCATGAACTGGAATGTTCTTAACATATATTTAGATCAGACATTTCTTCCTTCTTTACTATTCTCTCTGCTTGAAAGGTGGAGTATATGTGTCTCAGAAGTATGTCTAACTCAATTTTATTGGGTTTACTGCAAGGTAAAGTCTGGATTTTTGTAACTATGTCTCACTCACTCTGATGCAAGAGAACTTGCTTTTGAAACTTTTATGAAAGAAAGGAGAATTCTGGTGAAATGCTCATGAGTGATGCTCTTGCATGTCTTAGAGGCCCTGTGTGTGGTTTTATATGTCCTGTTTTTTTCTTGTATAATCATCTCTCCAGAATCGTAATAGGTAGGTTGGCCTTTGATGTTCCCTGATTTCTCCTGCTTCAAGAAGCATAGAGTGACATCAACAGAAAACTATAACCCAGCAATAACATTTTCCATTACTTTCAATAATTAATTAACCTCAAAAATGCCACTAAGAGAAATTAAAAAAGCAATTTCTCAAAGATGCTTAAATATGGGAGAAAAACAGAAGCTCATTTCATAGAGGAAGACAATTTTTGAGAAACTGCATGGCAAAATTGAGAAAACGTTACATAAAATGAACTGTTCATCCACATAGTAATAAAAACTAGATTGCAATATTATACTGTATTTAAGAAACTACCTCACAATGTCAGTTTTGTGAAGAATATGCCAGGATGATATTTCCATATATACTTTTACAACCCCTGTATACAGCAAGGTTGGGCAAAACTAGCACATGCCCTATAAACAATATTTAGTCAGCCATATTTTAGTTTACTATAAGTACACACATTAAGAAGGCATGCTAGTGAACAAGCTCGCAATACATCCATATGCCGTGAACAAACAAGTGTTGCAATTTGTATGTTGCACAACTGCATCAATTGTTTGCATATATTGCATCACGTCCAGGTGTTTGGGGAAAGGTGAAACATGTTTCCTAACTTTTGTAAGGAAAAATGGAATGCATGAAAGGAAGCCCAGTAAATTGCCAGACTAAAAAGCAATTTCAGCTACAAGTAGGATTAGTGACAATCATATTTATCCATGTAAGTACATTAAATGTTGCAAATTGCCTTATTATATCAGGGCTACAGCAAAGCAAACCAAGAAAAAATTGATTCAGAATTTTGTCCTTGATATCATACTTCAATTATCTACTTGTTATACATCTCCATCCCAGGTAATCTGAGTAATGCTGTGACTACCCTTTCATGGTGCCTGGAGGCTGTGGGGGTCTGGATGGGGAACAACAGGCTTCAGCTAAACCCTGGTAAGACAGAGTGGCTGTGGGTTGGGGGCTCCTCTGTATCCAGAAGTTTACCATCTTTGGTTCTGGATGAGGTGGCACTACCCCAGACAGACCTGTTGTGTAATCTGGGGGTCCTCCTGGACTCATAACCCCTGCTCAAAGAGCAGGTGGCAGTCATGGGCAGGAGGGCCTTTGTTCAACTATGTGTTGTGCCATTTCCTGGATCAGGAGGCCCTCCAGTCAGTCACTCATGCTCTAGTCATCTCCCATATAGACTATTGCAATGCACTCTACATGGGGCTACCCTTGAAGAGTATCCGGAAGCTACAGCTGGTTCAAAATGCAGCCGTGCGGGCAATTTTGGGTGCCCCAAAGATGGCATGTCACACCTTTGTGCACAAGCTGCATTGGGTCCCAGTTTGCCTCCAGGTCTAATTCGAGGTGTTGGTTATCACCTTTAAAGCCCTACATGGCATGGGACTAAGTTACTTGAGGGACCATCTCACCCCCATTATATCGACCTATCCCACTGGTCAAGAAGAGAGGGTATGCTGCGGACCCCGTCAACGAAAGAATGTTGACTGGTGGGGGCCAGAAGGAGAGCTTTCTATGCGGTGGCCCCTACCCTATGGAATACCCTTGCCCCAGAGGTGAGGCAGGCCTCTGCTCTCTTGATCTTCCAGAAAGCAGTCAAGACCTGGGTCTGCCAACTTGCATGGGGCGAGAAAAGGGGCAACCAATCCTGGGGATGGCTAGCACCTTGAAGATGCTCCCATATATTAATATCTTTTCGATCACCAGCACCTTGGAAGATATTATTATGTATGTGTTTGGTTTTATTGTATTTTTATACTATTTTTATTGCATTTTAATTAATATTTATTTGTTATTTTTATTGTAAACCACCCAGAGTCACTTCCTCGTGAGATGGGCAGTGTCCAAATTTGAAATATAAATAAATAGATAATACTTATGGTGCCACATTTCCTATAGATTTAATTAACTTCCTTATTTATTTAGATTATTTCTATACCACCTGATCATGTCAACGTCAGGTGATGTACAGCAAAACTATCAATAACAAACAACATCTAAAAGTACTCCTTCCCAACTCACATTAAATAAACACCGCCCCCCCCTCCCCCCATAAATAATATGAAAAAGTCACTGGATATTTCTTGGTAGGAGCTGAAAGCCTGTTGAAAAAATAAAGTTTGTAATGTCTTCTGAAACCCCAGAAGTGAAGGGGCCAAAGGTTCCTCTGTGGGGCAACATGTTCCACAATGGGGGAACTACCACGAAGGTGACCTTCCTTGTGGTCCATGCCCGTTTTATCTCATGTGAGGTTTGGACCTTAAGCAGGCCTTCTCTGGACGTTTATATAGGATGGTCAGAATCATAATGAGTAGGGTAGCCTCTGATGTAATCCAGTGCCAGGCCACACAGGGTTTTACAGGTAATGACCAGTACTCCAAATTGGGCCCGGAAGCCTACTGGTAACCAGTGCAGTCATTACTCTGCAGTAGCTATTTTCACAGCAATGTGGCCTCTGCATTCTGTACCAGAAGAACATATGAATATTGGCTAAGTCATGGTTAAAAAAAGAAATCCTAGTGTAACTGTAAACATGCAAAAATTCTTTTTTCACTTTACGACTTAACCCAACATGTATGTGTACTGGCAACATATCAGTAATCTGTCCAGAGAGCGAGAAAACACAGACTGAACTACCTCTTAAGCTGCATTTACACCAAGTCCAAAGTTAATGTTAAAAACCTTCTAGATTAATCTAGAAAGCAGAAAGAGCAAAACAGGCCAGAGTAACTTAAAGGTAAGAGAAAACTGCCAGTGTGTACCTATATATTTAATTATTCATTCTTACCTGTAGAAAAGATGAGAATGGTATTATCCCAAAGGCCATATCTCTTCAAGGCTGAAGTGATATTTCCCACAGCTTCATCCATTATGGAAACCATTCCGGCATATTTCCGTCTCTTTTCATCTTTGATAAAACAATATGGTTCTATGTATTTTTCAGGCACTTGAAGAGGCTCATGGACAGATTGCAGGGCAAAGTAAAGAAAAAATGGCTATAATACACACATGACCAAAAAAAAAAAGGAAAGATACCACAGCATTAAATGAAACCATCAGAAGAACAGATGATGTTTTCTTCTATGTCTACTGCCTTCCTTATGTTTCCAGTTGTCTAGGGTAAGAAATACTTGAGAAAATAGCTTCCATTTCCATTTTTGTGAAGTTCTGATAATGAGCATAATCTCTGAACACAATTTTTGTTTAGTTTAAAAAATTCTATATTTTATATATTTTTAAAACTATGTATGTATGTATGTATGCATGTATTTTAAAAAACCCTATATTTAGAATATAGAACAATGGCAGCTGAGTTAGAGGAACACGTTTGCTGGCGAAACTAATATTCATGGTATTCATGGAGAAACCAATATTCATCATTAAGGAGCCAAAGGCAGCAACCAACATTTATAATAAGGTGTGAATAGATGAAAGAGACCATTGGACCATGTGCCCATAATTTCCAACATGACTTCTGCCCTTCATTTTAGTTTTTGCAAAGGGAATCTTCATGAAGGCTCCACCTACAACTTAGAAATCCTGATTATCCAGGATTCAAAATGATATAAAACCCCATTATAGTTATATAAAATATGGTAAACGTGATAATGGACAGGAGAGAAACAGGAGCCTGTGGGTATGTAACTAAATATATGACCCCATTTGTTCCTTTCACTATGATCTGGATCCCACTTCACATTAGGTCACTAGAGTTTAGTGTGCTCTTTGTAAACCATGGTATGTAGCTTAGTATGATATGTGAACCTAGTTAACTATGGCTCAGCTATGAACCATAATTAAATAAACCATGCTTTAGCACAGGAATCAGCAACATGGAGTCAAAAAATGCCATGTCACCTGTGATGTCTCCAGATAGCATCCAGAACCCTTAAATAATAAAAATCATATTTATTCTTTAAACTATCCACAATCATGCAAGATTGCCAAACTGCATGAGATTTTAATGTTCCTATCTAAACTCTCATGAATTTGGGAGTGAATCCCCCAAACACCTAACATTTTTAGCCATTTTAAATTATTTATTTACTGGCACCTGCACCATCATATAAAACTGTATAATGGCACTCCGTGCCTGAAATGGTTGCTAACAGCTCTTAGTGCAATGGAAGAACCCAGTCTATTATTCCTTTTGGAAATAATGCACGTTTAAATAAGTTACTTATCTATACCGGTAGCCCACGGCTTACGTCCATTCATTCAGCGACCGGTTCAAAGTTATGGTCGTGGTGAAAAAATGGACATACGACCAATCCTTGAAGTTCCGGCCATAGCAGCACTTCTGCAGTCATGTGATTGCAATTCAGGCGCTGGGTGCTTGGCTGATGTTTACGTCGCATGGAGCTGCACTCATGTGATCGCCATTTGCAACCTGGCAGGGAAGGTTGCAAATCACTCTGGTAAGCCGCCCCCCCGGCTTTCCTGCGCTCATGCTACACCGTGCCCTCTCCCTGGGTCTTCCTGCGCTTCTGCTGCACTACACTCTTGTGAGGGAGCAAAGTTTGGAAAAGTATCTGCATCTAGGCAGAAACATTTCTCACCCCATTTTCCTCATACATTCATTCATTAACTCACACTTTACTCACAAGCATCCAAGCCAGCACACCCTGGCATTTTCAAGTGCTGATGTCCAGAGGCAGCCTCACCCCACCCAGGCTCTTAGATTACAAAAGCAAAAGCTGACAGAGTAGGAGGTGCGTGTGTAGGAGGAAAGGTGATAAGCAAACAGTACATAGACAGGGGAGCAGAGGGGACGTCTGAAGACTGGCAGCTATTACAAGCAGGGAAGAGGACTATCATTCAACTGCTAGGACCACAAGTGACAGGGAGCAACGTATCCTGGTGGAAGTCCTGCCTGGAGCTTGGAGCTTTGCTGGGAGCTTAGCAGCAAGTGGAAAAGGAACAACCATACTGAGGCAGCACCTCATCTCAACTAGTGCAAGAACGTTTGGAAAAAGACAAAGGTTGTATGCTACTTTATAGATTTTGAGACTTTTGAATGGACTAAATATTAAGGGACTGAGTATTAAAGACATATTTACAAGGCAACATCTCCTTGCAAGTCCAAAATGGGTGGAGAGGAATAGCCTGTTGTTGGGGAAGGTGTGTGCTGCAATAAAGCATTTTGTACAGATTTGCTACGCTGTGGTGTGTCCAGTCCTTGGAAAGCAAAGAACCCTCACAGCCCTCCACTACCCCCTGGTCCTCCTGAGCTCACACTGCATTGTGCCCTCCACCCCATGGCCTTCCTGTGCGCATGCAGCACAGTGCTGTACTCTCCCCTCCACAGCCTTCCTCCACTTGCAAAGCTCTGCACCTTCCATCCCATGGCCTCCCTGCACTCCCACAGCCTACAGCACCCACCTCCCCCAACTCACGCACAGCTTGCATTGGGCCTCCCCCAGAGTACCCACCCGCTCCTTACCTGGGACTCCCCCTCTTCCCACTTAACAACTTGCCCATCTTAGGGTTACAACAGCAACTGGGACTACTGTCGTTGCTAAGTGATGCAGTCATGTGACATCACACTTTACAATTGCATTGCTTAGCAATGGCAGTACTTATCCCACTTGCCATCGTAACCCAAGGACTACCTGTATACAATTGAGAAGAGTGGAATCCACTGGGTGCATTCCTGCTGATGAAACCCATTTTGCCTGCAGAATCTGGAAGAGAGCAATTCACTCTCTCTCTGCAGCCCTCCCCGGCCCCATGCTCTGGGGAATTTCTTAACTCTCTAAACACAGATTTAGAGGGCATGCTGAAGGCAACAGAGAGCAAGAGAAAGTCCTGTTGGATGAGTGCAATCACATGATTGCATCTATTAATTGCTAAGGGACTAAAAATGATAATTGTTATGATAGTAAGCCAATATTTGTTCCTGTATTTGATTTTTAAAAAGCATCAATTATATTTCACATAATTTTTTAAGAAAGAAAAAAAAATACTTATACCTTCTTAGTCTGATGACTTGCTATAAGATCAAGAGCTCTTTCTGTAAATACATTAGTAGAATACATAGCTTTAAATCCATCTGCAATTTTTTCTCCATCTCGGAAATCAAGGGCACACTGGGTCACGTTCTTAGACACAATAGGCACACAGCGCTCATGAGAATAATAATCTTCACTTCCAAGAAGGTAGCCTAAAACAAGGAGGGGAAAAAAGAAGCAATAAATTATGGTATAATTTCAGAAGAAAAATTGCAAAGATGCCCTATGCAACCTGAAGAAACTTCTCAAACAGATTCTTTAAAATAAATAAATAAACTCTCGCTTATTTGGCAATGTATTCCATTTTCTATTTAAAGAAGAAAAGGTATAAACAGATGCATACTCTAAAATTATGAAAAGCAGTCCAGTGATATTTTAAGTGGTTTAATATATCAGAAATACTGATAGTGAAATGATAGAATATTGTAGACAAGAACAGCAGTTTTTGTTTTCAAATTTGCATAATAAATTGAATCAGACTTGCAGCCACAGCTGCTGATAAAACTGTTGTGCTACTTATATTCACAATTATTCTCCATGCAGAGTGTAAGAAAGTCTGATCTACTACTGACACCAGCTGGTGAGCCAGAGAATCTCCCATCAGAATAAAGAATTGCCAAGATCAAATAAGAAAAAATTCTTTTTCCGTATTACTGCTGAAATAAATGAATCACTGAAACTAAATCAATACACAAATGATTAGCAATTTCTGCACAGAATAATAAGTACGATCTCCCAGAATATTTTCCACAGACTCCTCCAGCTTTTAGTCAGAAGGTAATTTATAGTATGCATATAGTTTTCACTCCCAGTTCTCCCTCTGAACTTGCCTTTGACAAAACTTAAGATCATTATAGTCGTGGAATGAACTTGAAACAGACTTCTCCACAGAGGCAACTAATGCAATATTACCTAGTGTTCCCAACTTCCTGTGCTTCAAATGTTTTGAAGCTGCAACTTCCAGAGGCGCAAAGTATCTGGAGAGCTTCAGGCTGGAGAATGCTGATACAGCCCTTCATAAATATACAAGAGTGTTCAACATGCCCATTGTATCAGTTATGATATGCCCAAGTCAGTTCATTTAGGCTTACTGACATCCAGCAAAGAACACATTTGAACAACAGACAGAAGGCAAAAGAAATCCACTCTTTAAGCATACATAGAGTGTTTATTTCATTGTTGTGTACTCAATCAATTACATACTTAAAATTTGAAGGATTTCATTCTGTGTGTCTAGATTGCCCAATTCAAGAGAATCCTCTGGCTGGGTTCACTCATCGCCAAGTTACTGTTTGGTTTTGGCTTAATGCATTCAGTGAACCTGGATGTGAGAGTTTGTAAACTATGGGTTATGGCTTAGCCTATAATGTGATCTCAGCCAATTGCAATTTGTTCAGTAAAAATAGTTAAAGAAATCATGGCTTACCATGACTGGGCTGCTGGAAATGATAGAACGTTCTTAGCATTCAGCATAAATAAAGGATGACAATAATTTTGCTTACCAAAGTAAGTATCAAACCCTCTGCGTGTTGGAAGGCATTCTTTTCTGTACATTCCTACATGCCACTTCCCCACCATGTGAGTAACATAGCCTGCTTCTTTAAGTAGCTCCGGCAGGAGTTTTTCATCCAGCGGGACACAGCTGGGTTGACAAGGCCAAATTATTTCATGCTGTAAACCTGTATGGATCTAATGAAAACAAGTGTACCTCACATATTGGTTCCCACATAACGTTAGGGTGCTTAACCAGTTCTGTCTATAGCAGTGTTGTCCAAACTTGGCCACTTTAAGATGTGGACTTCAACTCCCAGAATTCCCCAGCCAGCATGGCTGGCTGGGGAATTCTGGGAGTTGAAGTCCACTCATCTTGAAGTGGCCAAGTTTGGACAACACTGGTCCATAGTGACATATTTATCTTTACCAGAACACAAATCTGAACATTCCAAAAATCAATCATGACAATGTACTGAATCAAAGAAATATATGATGATAAACAGCAGTTTGTGTGATGTATCTGTAAGAGATCACTTAAAAATAGTTAGCTTGCATTTACAGGGCATCTGTGTTTTGATTCTAAATAAAAGGAACCCAAACCCAGAACTGCCACTTCAGTTACTTTAGTTTAGACACAGATACCTTATTACAGAAAAATGTCTGAAATTGACTTGCCAACTCTATCTTCTTCCTCTTAATAACTCCTTAACTATCCTTCTTTCTTAAAGTTGGGGGGCAGAAGGGAAGTAAAATGGAAACTCAGCTACTTTAGAGGATCTTACATTTTATTCCACTACTACAGATATAAAAAGCAGACCTTCACTAGAGGCCCACAAGAAACATCCTCACAAAATTGCTGAAATCTCAAGAAATCCCAAGGTATCTCACTCATGAATGCTGGGATTATGTGAGATCTTATGAGAGAATATAAAAATCTCCCAGAATTTTAGCAGCCTTATGAAAGATTTTGGTGTTCTCTTACGAGATACTGCAGAAATCTGTCAAGATTTGGACAATTTTTTGGGGGGGATGTACATAAACCATTACACAAAAGTACAGGATGTATTGGGGTGGAACAATCACCAATCCCTGTACTTTATTCTCAGCTTTTTCCTCCTAAATATTATACACCTAATTCCTTGTATGAGGTTACAACATTTTCACAAAGTCATTGTTATTGTCAGAAAGACAATACATGTCGTTTCATTTCCAGGTAACCTACCAACCATTTAGTAACAACCAAGCTGTCTTTTAGGAGAAGCTAGATAATCATGATGATTTATTAAATTTATTACGGCTGTTCACTCCGGACGACATTCTATATTCTACATAGAATACGGTATATAAAATAGCCTCAAATTCCATCATGTAGTATGCTTCATTTAAAGAAAAATTACTACCATATACAGTAGCTAGGGTCTGCATTCATCTTATATAAAAGCTATTGTGTTTGTGAGAAGGTTAATGGGTAAACCTTTAAAATTATCAAACAACTCTGCAGAGTGACATGATACACAGGGCTTTGATCAATCATAAATCAGCTAATTGGAAACACAGCTACATCGATGACATTCAACATAGTTCAGGAAGATTTCCACAATTTGATCATCTCCTGTTTTCCCCCCTCTGCAGCCCTCTTCACAGATTAGATCTGGAAAGTCTCCTGACTTCCAGATCATATTCAGAGGTGAATGAGGGACTGCAAGAAGAGGATCATTTATTCCCTTAGCATTCTGCAGATGAAAGCTGTTATTTTGGTGAAAAATGTTAACTGAAGATCACTCCGCATGTTCCCAGTAGTCCATCAAATTTCCCTATGTCCAGAACAAATCCAGAAGAGCTTAGCCTCACACATTTCATAGAACGCAGGTTGCAAACACAGTTTGCATCCCAATCATATTCCTGAGTACATTCCTTTTTTCCCGTATCATTGAATGATCAGCTTTCATTTATTCTTGATGTAAAAACTGGGAACACTATGGTGATAAAAGTATGGTTTTGCCCATGAAGCAAGATGACATCTTCTATCTCCAGTATCCCTTTAGTAATCCAAGCTCAATTTGCATATGCTGCTTGCAATTACAATAAAAGGCATTGACCGTTATTTTACAACAGATTGCTTCATCATGATTAGATGAGAATCAAATAAGAGTCAGACATCATGGTGCAGGAGACAACTCAGATCATGGGCACTATCATGAAACTTTGTGTGATGTCATGAATGCCAAAAAATAATATGTGTGTCATCATCATCACCCTGAATCAATCCACTGCAGGATGAAAGCCTCTTTACTGAAGGTCATAGATCATAATCTACTATGCTGGTCCAGTGCAGATTGGTAGATACAGTTGCAAGAAAAGTTCCCTTACTCCAATGGAACATACAAGCAGTAATGGCTGTATTTGTATTTATTAACCAAGTATTAGATTTTAAAATACTTGGATGTTGGGGAAGTGGGGGAGGAAAATGAGGTTATTTTACATCCATTCTCAAATTAGTAATAGGTTAAATATCTGATAAATAGGATACACAATCCTAATTATTTACAATTCTATTTTGCTAAAAGCATCTTTAATGCAAATCTAGCTTTCTGTACGGTGGACCTTAGTTGGATTCATGTGTTGATTTGCAGTCAAGGGAGCCAAACCTCTCCCCACCCACTTTTCCCAACAGGAAAGGTAAGAGGTGAATGGTATTTATTTATCAAATTTGTATAGCTCCCCACCTCACAGAAAAGCGACTCTGGGCAGCTTATGATCCAATAAAAACAACACATACATAAACAATAAAGATAAAAATCAATATTCAAAGATAAATATGATAAAAAATAAATGTACAAAAAAAATAAACAATAAGGATAGCTAAGTCAGCAATGGAGCCATCTAAGCATGTCTCCCATTCCCTGGGAGACCCAGGCCTGGTGACAGAATCAGGTCTTGAGGAACTTCTGGAAGGTCAAAAGGGATGGAATTAATCTAATATCAGGGGGAAGAATGTTCCACAAGGTGGGCACCACAGCAGAGAAGGCCGAACACCTGGGACCCATCAAATGTATGTCCCTAGCTGATGGTATCCTCAACATGCCTTCTCTGCTAGATCTGATGGGGCAAGCTGATGTAGTTGGGGAGATTCGGTCCCTCAGATAACCCTTGAACACCTTGAAGCAACTTCTTGGCCTCTGTCTCAACTTTTGCAATGGGAAAGATAAGAGGCACAATTCTCTCCAAGTCTTGAAGCAAAGGCTTCCACATGAAAGGATAGCAGCTGTTGGATCTCAGTTGCAACCCGCCCTGTAAAGCGTACTTGAATCAAAAGCAAAAATACATTAATAGTAGCCAACATTATGCAAAATCATGCATTCTGCCATGAGAATGCTTAAGTGAGAATGGCAACTCAAGAGATTTCTTCATTCTTATCTGAAATCTATGAGATTTCAGGCAAGAACAATGAAACGTGGCCATTTTAAATTAAATCATAGCAATTTTGGGTTTCAAAGATGCCATTTAGAAATGCTGCAGGTAGTTCATGGCCATTAAGGTTGCCCACAGATTTCATATTGCCTAACCCCATGTTAATATATATTTAATATACCTTAAGTAACATTAGGCCCATTACTCAGGCATGCGTATACCTTTAAGATAAGGTATATATATTACAACAGGCCAGACTATTTGTCCAGATATACCAGTCTTCTCCAAAAATAGTGTCCCCCAGATGTGTTGGGACATCTCCCAGAATTCTCTAGCCAGCACAGCTGGAATTCACTCTGACTGACAATGGTTCTCCACAGTCTTAGGTGCAGGTTAGAGTAATGATTTTTTCCATGATGTGTTACCAGATCCTGGAACTGCTAAGAACTGAACTTGAAATCTGTTTGATGTCAAACATGTCTACTATCACTTAGCAATGTTTTCACCTCAGTTCTACACTATGGATGCTTAAGCCTTTTAAAATTTGAGTGCCCAAGATGATGTCCATGGCCAATACTGGGCCTTTTCCATGGTATGGATCAAATTCCCTGCCTTACCTTAACTTTTAAGATTGTTTTAATTATAAATAAATAAAAAGCTGGCATGCTCCAAAGCAGTGTACCAATGTATAATGTACTGTATAATACAGTGTATAATGTACAATGTATAATACAGTGTACCAATGTATAATATTTTACTTCCAAGAATGGCCCTGGGTCCTTTTTATTTGCTAAGAATCTGCAAGCATTCTTAGCAAATAAAAATGGTGGGTGGCTACAGCTCAGTGCTTTGTCTGGAAGTCTGCCCACTTCCTGAAGTAGTAGGAGTAGCATCCTGAGGAGTAGAATAAGTACTGTAGAAGGGAAAACCTTACCAGGTTGCCTTCCAGTAAATGGACAATTTATGACTGGCCACACTTGTATTAAGTATTAAGTTATATTAAGTGAGAATACCTATGATACATTTTCAGTATCCCAAATGTTCTGTCATGTCCAAATATGTTTGGGAACCCAATCTATAGTACTTAGTTTACCTTGCTCGACAGTTACCTGCATCAGGAGCAATCATTTGCATGCATTTGCATGCATTTTCCTCTGCAAAATTGTTCTTGAAGAGAAGCTGAACACAGTGGTATCTCAGAGAAACCAATCAGTGTGTTGCAATTTGGGATTTTGTAAGAAACAGAAATTTTTTACAAGGTGCTTCAGAACTGCAGAAATTATTTGCTTCTGCTTAGTCTATTTCCAAACTGATAACCTCAGACTTCCTAGGTGCAGTACATTTACTCTAGGGGGAAAAAAGGGAAATCATCTCAGAATCTTGTGTAACAAGAAGCACCTATAAACAGAAAGTTACTTAAGTTAGAGGTACTAATTGAAAAAACTACAGTAATTAGTTTTTTTTAGTTGGTTTCTTCCCAGAGTTCTACTATTAACATATTTGGGACATAATACTGACATGAAAGTGGAAAAGGCTTTGTGGTTTTCTATTCCCCCCCACCTCTTATTGTTGAAGGCACATGCTGCAAAAGGAACATTTTGCTAACATGGAAAAAATACTTGGTGCTTCCATTTATAAGTTATTTTCCGTAGCAGATTAGGGAAGTTTAGGAATGTATAGTGACCCCCATTTTCTGGAAAAAAAAAAATTAAAAGCCACAAAAGGACTCTGTAAAGCAGAAGATTATCCATTTTGACTATATCTTAAGAGCAGAAGACATTTTTTTATATTTCCTTTAAAACTGATTTAAGTAACAAATTGAACATACTGAATAAATAACCACACTGGCTGAGTTCGTACAAAGTTAGGCTAAACATAGTTGGCTGGAATAGTTATGGTTCAGTATGTCATCATAACTAGCAGTCATCAAAAGCATTAACTGCTCATCCCCATTTAAGACTGTCGAAGTCAACTTTCTATTTTGTTGCAGGAATTCCACAGTGTAAATGTGCCCTGTGTGAAATGCATTTTCATTTGACCTGAATCTGCTGTAATTCAGCTTTATTGAATGACTCTTATTTTCGCCATGCTTCCTATACCTGTACACACCTCTATTATGCCTTATTTGGTTTTTAAAAAATATCCTAAATGTTGTAATATTTCTCTTCTCTGCACCTTTTCCAGCTCTATGATTTTTTATTTTATTTATTTATATTTCAAATTTAGATACCACCCATCTCACGAAGAAGTGACTCTGGGCAGTTCACAATAAAACAACCAATAAATATTAAAATACAATAAAATCAGTATACAGATATTCAATATTCTTTTTGAACTGTGGTCCACAGAGTAGTATACAGTATTTCAGGACTGATTGCTCTGTCTATTAACTTCAGTCCCAGAGTTTTATTTTCAATTCATTTCTTAATAATCTCCAACACAGAACTTGCCTTTTTCACAGCAGCCAGGCTCACCCGATATTCTTGCAAACCACCAACCCAACCTCCATCAACATACTGTATTAATAAAAACTGGAGAGAGTTGCCCCCATTAATTAGCTTCCTAACTGGCCTGTCCTCCAGGAGCTCAAAGTGACATACACTCCAGTTGCTCCAACTTTCCTTTGTAACAACATCCCTGTGAAGTAGGTTGGGCTGAGAGGGAGTGACTGGCTTCTGTGAGTGATACTTGACCTGCACCTGGGTCTCCCCTACATCACTTTACATTTGTACAGTGTGAACTTATAAATTTAATAAATTATTATTATATTTGCCTTTAACACCTGTTCCCCAATTTGGAGAGATTCTCTTCTTCAAACTCTTTAACATCTTTTTGGTGTTATGCAATCCAAACCATCAGCAAATCTGGCTACTTCCTTGCTCACCTTTAACAGCAGGTAAAACAGCACTGGACCTAAAGAGATTCTTGGGACAGCCTACACTTTACATCCCGCCCCTGCGGAACTGATTAATTCCGATTTTCCGCCTCTTGTTATCCTGTAATATCTGGTCACGATTTCCCCCGGTCTGTGAATGATATTGTTTTGTCGGAGAAAATAATCGCGCTTGACCCGATTTCTGAAAATCGAAATGGGTTCTAATGTGACTCGACGTTCCTCTGATTCAAGTTTAGTTCTTTATAAAACGCTCTCGCCTGTTCGGGCACGTCAATAACCGCTTCTTCCAAGCACGAGCACCAGACTGCCGCCTCCTTCTGCAAGAGGGGCGGGGTGAGGAAAGACCCAGCCAACGGTGCTACAGATCCCACTTTCCTCGGGACAAGCCCGACTCCTTTCCCCTCCTACCTGGTACCTGCCGGTGAGCAGCTGACTGCGAGAGGGAGTGCACAGGGGCTGCGTGTAGTAGCGCTCCAGGCGCACTCCGCCGGCCCCCAGCGCGTCCAAGTTCGGGGTGCGGATCTGAGACCCGTGCCAGCCCACGTCGTGCCAGCCCAGATCGTCGGCCAGGATAAAAACCAAATGCGGCGGCGAGCCTGGAGACCCGGCGCCCAGGCGGCACAGCTGCAGCAAGAGCAACGGCCCCAGGAACCGGAGCCGCAGAGCCATCGCTCCGCGCCCGCCCGAGCAGGAACTACCGGCCGACCAGCCGCCCGCCCTAAAGGAAGAAGTAGGGACCGAGAGGCGGGACCGCCATCAAGTCAACGTATCCGCCCAATCCGGACGAAGCGGCCCCGCCCTGGGCAATGAAAGGAGGCGGGGCTAGAAGCCCGCTCTTCGCTTGAGGCGCCTTTTCCTGGTGAACTCGATCGAGGGCGGGGAAGTGGCGGGAATTGCGCTAGTAGACCGGGTGGATGTTGCAGCCCCGGGTCCCTGTTGGCTGGCTTGTACCCTTCGAGCTGTGTCCAGAAACGCCTCCCCCATTCGGAGAGCAGGCGGCTCCAACCCCAGTGGCAATCTGGCTGGAAGACGACTTCTAGTATCCCTCCGCTTTGCTGAGTGGGGCTGCGGCTGGCTGGATCAGCTGCCATCGTGCAAGTGCGCAAGAGGCTGGTGGTTCATCTCCCTCCGGAGGGTAGAGGCGCTTTCCTACTTGCAAGGTGAACTGAACTGTATGACACCTCTCAAAGGGAGTTTTGTTTGCTGGGAAATATGGAAGTGCCCCCCTCCTCCCAGTTCAAGTCAGCTGCATGGAGGATGGTCCAACTCTGCCAAGTCTTACAAACTGAAAGCCCAGCTTGCCCTTCAGCCTGGTTTACGTGAATCTGGCTGGAATACTTTCCTAACTATCCAGCCTTGATTTCTGTTACCAGAATCTGGCCTCTGCATCCTTGGGATTGGTACTCATGATTTCCAGACAGCTTTTTTGCTGGATCTGGAAACTTCAATCACTGACCTCATCTCACTGAAGATCTAGACTTTTTCTTGGCTACTAAAGCAGCTCCTTGGTAAAGAAAGAATATAATATTGCAGGGGAGGGGGTGTTAAAAATAAGAATGGAGGAGATGTACTATATAAGAAGGGACATATAACATCATGCATGGTGTACAAAATAAAGTTTTTTTTCCTCCTTCCTACAGTTAGAACTTCAGGGTCCCTGAAAGGACCTACTTTATAATAATGCCTAATTGGAATTCAGATCCATCTGCTGCAATGGCCAGTAATTCTGATCATTTGAAAAGAGGCTATCAGTGGCAACTAGTCTGAATGGTCACATAGTCCTTCCTGAACGATTGACAACATTCCTTGTATACTGTCTACTGAAACAACAGTGAGGAGACCTTATCTACCTTCTAGCCATTGCGGTGAGCTTCCGGAATGACCCTAGTGGGCCATTGTGTGGCCATGCTTTCAGAACATGCTCAACCAGAGTATCATCTCAGGAACTGAGCCATTTCTGGGTTAGGACTGATGTTATGGCCTGATGCTTAAAGGTACCAGGCTGACCAGGATGTGTCATCCACATCTCACTATTAGACTTGAGGTTAATGAGATGAGAGGCTAAGGAAGCAGCAAAACAAGGCTACGTCAGGTACGTTTTGAGGGTTTTTTTAATCACCATAGCAGAGGTGTGGGTATGAAATCAGTACAGAAAGAATCAAGGAATGCTTAAACCTTCCCTATCTCATCTGTGGTCACTGTAACTCTAATCAGGCCTGCATTTAAAAAAAAATGGAGAAGAAAAACACTGTAAAGATGCCTGGAGTACTCTCAAGATGACTGCCCCAGTATAAGTAGGCAGACCTTGGTTCTTTCAGTTGTTTGGTGCCTGGCACTGGGTTAAGAAAGTCCTACCTGTGGTTCATGCCAGACTGGAGTCAGGTGTATACTGTAAGCACATCCAGTGGTGCTCAAGGACCGCTGGACTGATCCAAAAAAGCTTTTCGTGTGCTTAAAGATTAGATTAACTCCACTTATTATACATACATACCTCCATACATACATAATATGCTCCATGGAATTAGCCATGATATACAGAGTGTTTTTAACTAAAAAATCTGCATAAACTTCAGGGAATTATGTTAGGATAGTCTGATGTAAGCTTTGTGGCAGGATTCTACCCAACAACTTCTTTCTTTCCTGCTGTAACATATTTCAGTTAGTGGTCAGGAAGTGTAATAATCTCTCAACACTATTTCATCTACAGAACCTTCATTACTAAATGAAATAATAAATGAAACAAATTATTTTCTTATAAAAACTTAATTGTTGAACTAAAACATGAAAATAGCAATGTGTTATGCTTCTTTATCAGAGAAAATATATAAATGTTAACCTAAACATCAAAGAGTCGACATTTAGGAGAATATTCACAGCTGATCTATGATTATCCAGCCAATGAAATTAGTCAATAAATAATTAAGATACATGTTAACCATTTCACATATTACCTTATATACTGTATTTTTTAAAAGGAATACTAATTTTCAGCTGCTTTGGAGCTCTAGAAAACCAAGGTTTAAATATGATAAACAAATAATTTAAAGAACACTATGACCTTTATGAAGTATTATCTGAAACTGGATAAGGTGTTCATGTGCATCATATATTAATATCTAACTGGCCTACTTTGTGGACAGGCTACTTTTGCTCCAAGATCAAATGTCCTGCCCATGTAGTGAGAGGTATACTATAGCAGTTAAAGTAGGATCAGGGATCAAGTCCATCCTCATCTATGGAAACTCACTGGTCCTCTCTCAGCCCAATTTATCTTATGTAACTAGAAAAAATATTGACAGAAATAATACTGTACATACAAAATACTTAATTGCAATAATGTCATCTTTAAGAATAATCTGATTTTTTTACTAGTTGTACCAGCTAGATTCAGGTCACTTAAAAGAACAGGAAAGTACTTTTAACAAATGGATTTTTCCACTCTAGATAGCACTATAGACAATTCTGCAGAGTTCTATATTTTATTGTGCCTTGCTTTGTAAGTGAATTTCAGTATGATATAATGTCAGCATGCATTAAATTATTAGCAGTAATAGGTCCTGATTACTCAAATTGTGTTTCCATAAGCCTAACTTAAGCTTCAGCTTCTTTACAGTACTCAGGATTTAGATATAACAATTCCTTTGGAAGCTTCTGCTCATTTGAGCAATTTTTATCTAAATGACCTTTTAAAAAGTCAATGCAAATTTAGTGTTGAATAGTACAAGAACAGGCATAGCATTATTTTATAAGTTAGTATTTTCACATGGCTTATGGAAATGAAATGTTATGGGTTAGTATCAAATAAAGCCATTCTTAATGGATTTGCAATCTATCACTGACAGTAAACACATGGTGAATTTCATGTATAGTTAGACCTAGTGCCAATCAGATATTAGACTAAAGTTCCCAAAATTCCCATCTAGAGGATCACCATAAGCTAAGATTTTTCTTGGATAACTAGGAAATAGGAAAAAATAAATTAAAAATAATCATGCTGAATCAGACTAAAAATACATTTGATTTGTAGAATCCAACTGCATGTATGCCCACAATGCTTCATAATCTTTTTTTTTTAATTGTATATACTATAATAAAAGGGTGGTGGTTCTGTCTGATAATTGACATCAATAGCTGATTTGCACCTGTAAAAATAGTTTTATTTGTTGACAGCAGAACTCATGACAGCCCTATTTTACAAGAATCCTGAGTTACATATGCATGTAACTTCCTTTTTTGCTATCATAAGCATTCTCCCAACTACTAACTGAATGTTCAAAGAGAACAGAATTGTTTAGTACCATAAACAGTCACCCTTTGGGGGAGATGGGCAGCATATAAATTTAATAATAAATAAAACAAATTTAGAAATAGGTTACATGATACATTTATTAGCTCAATTATATAGACATTCAAAGGAAAACAGCAGCAAAATACTTCATGCTACATAAGTCCAAGATGATATCCTACAAAATATACGTGCTCTTTTGAAGTAGGAAGCCTTATATGAGAAGGTTGTTAACTTTCTATATGACAAACCTTTTTGATGCAGGGATCAAGTTACACAACTTCCTTTCCACAACAACAAACAGATAAAAATTCAACCTTTTGTGAGATTATACCGTTTCTGGAAGGGATCAGAAGAGGGCAATGAAGATACCAGTTATCAGGGTACAGGAAGAAGGCAGGAACAATACAGGAGACTCTATAGAGCAAAAGACTCAAGGATAATGTGTGAAATTTACAAAGAGAGAAAGGGAACAGGCAAGATCATGAAGGTGTAAAGTGCCCATAGTCTCCTAGAAGAGCCATTTCATTGAAGTTATGTGGCCCAACCACAAACCAATCGATATATAGGTGGTCCTTGCTGAACGACCATTCAGTGACCAGTAAAACTTGCAACAGCACTGAACGAGTGATACTTACAAATGGTCCTCATAATTGCACCCATTGCGGCGTCCTCTAGTAACATGACTGTGATCTGGTTTCTCGGTGACCGG